>NC_069009.1:6146322-6149957 GCF_001194135.2 Octopus bimaculoides
ATATATATATATATATATATATAGGTATATATCTATCTATGTATATGTATGTGTGTGTATGTATATATATGTATCCATATATGTATCCATATATGTATGCGTGTGTATATATGTGTGTGTGTGTGTATATATATGTGTGTGTGTGTGTGTATATATATATATATATATATATAGAGAGAGAGAGAGAGAGAGAGGGAGAGAGCATATAAAATGGGTTATAATCAAATTTTTCTAGTCTTTTGCTTTGGTGTATATACATATATATATATATACACACACACACTATATACGCTTATATATATACATACATATGTATGTATGCATATACAGACACATTCACGCGCACACATACATCTTCATCCCACCCTCAATGGTTTTTTACGTTTCATACAGTTTCCATCCTTATGTCTTCATCTCTGACACCGATTAATCCCCACCACCACCACCACCACCACTCCCCACCACACTTTCACTCCCTCCACCCACCCCATTCCCCGCTCCCTCCACACTAATTAACAACTGGTATTAAGCTATAAATAATTACTCCCACATCGGCTGACGATGTCAAAACTGACTGAAACCTCACACCTCACCAATCACACAGAAGACTGGAAAAATGGGTAATGGTGGTGGTTGTGGTGGTAGTGGCGGTGGTAGTGGTCGTCGTCGTTGTGTAGACGGTGGTAGTGATGGTGGTGGTGGTAGCAATCGTAATAGTAGAGTTTGGGTTCTGGTAGTGATGGAGATGTTAGTAGTAGTAGTAGTAGTAGTAGTAGTAGTAGTACTGGTGGTGGTAGTAGTAGTAGTGGTGGTGGTGGTGGTGGTGGTAGTAGTAATAGTAGTAGTAGTAGTAGTAGTAGTAGTGGTGGTGGTGCTAGTAGTAGTGATAGTGGTGATAGTGGTAATAGTAGTAGTAGTAGTAGTAGTAGTGGTGTTGGTGGTGGTGGTGGATATAGTGGTGGAGATCATAGTAGTTGTTGTAATATGAACAGTAGTAGTAGTAGTAAAGTTTTGGTTGTTGTGATAATGGAGGTAGCAGTAGCAGTAGTAGTACGTGTTGTAGTAGTGGTATGGTGGTGGTAGCTGTAGTAGAGTTTTGTGTCGGTGCCATGTAAAAGGCACTTGTGCCAGTCTGACACACGGGTGTCATGTTAAAAGCACCCAGCACACACTGTAAAGTGGTTGGCATTAGGAAGGGCATTCTAGCTGTAGAACCCAGGCCAAATTAGACTGGAGCCTGGTGCAGCTCTTTGGTTTGCCAGCTCTTGTCAAACTGTCCAACCCATGACAGCATAGAAAATAGACAAATAAAAGAACTGGACGCCATTGCATAGTGCCAAGGACTCCAAATTTGCCATCAAGATGTAGGGCAAGATACTGCAATAGTCTGGGCTTCATAGGTCCACAGCTCTTCAATATCCTCCCGAAGGACCTGAGAGACCTGCATGCGGTGGATGTAGGTGTCTTCAAGACAAGGCTGGACCTCTTCCTGTCAGGTGTCCCAGATGAACCAACTTCACGGCAGGAGGCGCAGATGAGAGCAGCTGCATCAAACTCTCTCATGCACCAAATGTCAATTCCTGAAGTAAAATTCGTGAAGTAAAATTGTGTAACAACACCAAATGGCGGTGCCCCAGCATGGCCACAGCTCATGAGCTGAAACTAGATAAAATGAAAATGAAAATGAAAATTAAAAGACGACAATGATGATGATGATGATATTTGGGTTTGTGTGTGTGTGTTTCTGTCTCCTTGTCTTCACATTCTGTTTGGCTGTAAATGAGTGTCACTGTTAAACAAGCAGTGTCGTTCATTTCCAAAATTCTGTGAAAACATGTCTGGTCATGGAGGAAGTATTACTTTGCTTGGAAACAGGTGAGGGTTGTTGACAGGGTGAGCATTCAGCCATAGAAAACTTGCTTCAATAAACTCTAACCCATGCAAGCATGGAAAAGTGGTTGTTAAACGATGATGATGATGATGATGATGATATATTATTCATTTTGTATAATTTTGGTTTTATTGGAACATATGGGTCCATCTACCTGTCTGTCTCTCTCTCTCTCTCTCTCTCTCTATATATATATATATATATCAGGCTGAATAATAAGTAAGCAACTTTTTGAAACATGAAATTCTTCACAAAATATTTCAACAATGCAGAAATTTTATTCATCAAAGTAAGTACCATTACAAGCAACAGATTTTTGCTAACGAGTTACAAGTTTGTTTATTTCGGTAACATAAAGATCTGGAGTTCTGGAGTTGATGAACTCTTTGAATGCACTTTCAGCATCGGTTTGAATTTTGAACTCCTCCTCTTGCAGGAAACCATCAAGGTGCTTGAAAAAATGGTAGTCAGTAGGAGAAAGGTCTGGGGAATAAGCTGGGTGGGGAAGAACTGTGTAGCCAAGTTCCCTCAACTTTTGGATTGTCATTAGTGAAATGTGATCAAGCATTGTCATGAAGAATGATTGACCCTCTTTTGTTGACCAGTCTGGGATGGAAGAGTAGCAGTTTTTTGTTCATTTTGGCAATTTCAGGGCAATGTGTTTCTGCAGTAATGGTTTTTGCAGGTTTTAAGAAGTTATAGTGGATGAGTCCAGCAGTACACCACCAAACAGTCACCGTAACCTTTCCTGTGGCCAGATGTCCTTCCTGTCATCAATTCCTTAATTGCTTGAAAGCCAGGTAATAATTTCCCAGTGCGTCAAACAAACAGCTTGGACATGAAATCACACCATGTGGATTAGTGCTTTGTTTCGAAAGATTGTTTAGAGAAGAGCAAATGTGAGGGGAATATGAACTAGTAATAGTATAGGTGGTAGTAGTTGTAGTGGTGGTGGTCATGGTTGTAGTAGTTGAAGTAGTAGTAGTGGTGGTTGTTGTTATGGTGATAATAATAGTTGTTGTGGTAGTAGTAGTAGTAGTAGTAGTAGTAGTAGTGGTGGTGGTGGTGGTGTTAGTAGTAGCAGCAGTGGTGTTGGTAGTAATGGTGGTAGTAGCAGTAGTAGTAGTAGTTGTGATGGCGGTGGTGGTAGTAGTGGCGGTGGTGGTGGTGATGGTAGTAGTATTACTAGTTGTAGTGGTGGTGGTAGTGTTATGATAGAAATAGTTGTGGTAGTAGTGTTCATAGTGATGATAGTTGTGGTGTTAATAGTAGTAGTAATTGGTGGTGGTAGTGGTGGTGGTGGTAATCATGATGGTAACAGCAGTGGTGGGGGTGGTAGTGGTGTTGGTGGCAATATTGCGTATTGTAGTAGTAGCAGTAGTAGTAGCTGGTGGTGTTACTGTCCTTACTGCAACCTTATTACTCTGTCTGTCTGTGCGTCTGTGTAGTGAGGGAAGAAACAGTGTCCCCCTTTGTGCTGACATCAGGTGCGACTCCCTAATGAAGTGGCATGCAGGAAGGTAAAGAGCTGGTCCCTGAAGGGGACAGTGGGCAGGGGTGGGGCATCGGCGTAAGTTTGGGGTGGTGATATGTATGCTTCCCTCCCCAAATTTTTGTGGAGTCTGAGTGGGCGGGGGTAGTTGGGGCAGGGGCAGTGGCATCACATTCATGTCTTGCTCTTATAACACACACACACACACACACAAGCGTGCACACATGCATATCTATACACATACAGATGCAT
>NC_069009.1:6150183-6151142 GCF_001194135.2 Octopus bimaculoides
TATATATATATATATATATATATATATATGTATATATATACACTCGCACACACATATAAATACACACGCACATATGTATATACATACACACACAGAGGCACGGACATACACAGCACATGCACATATGCACACACACATGCGGACACACATGTCATATATACACACATACATAAGCCCATACACATGTGCACACATGCATACACACATACACACACATACACACAATTGCAGAAACACACACACGCTTGCATGACACATACACATTCTCATTATCATAATTAACAACATAATCATCACAATCATCATCATTGTCATAGTTATTATCATCACTTAATTACTGGAGGTGGTGGTGAACTGGTTTAACACCCTAACCCACCTCGTTTCCCTCCCTCTCTTCCCACCATTACCACCATCATCATCATCATTCTCATCATTGTCGTCATCATCATCATCACCACTACCACCATCAGCCTCATTACCCACCCCCACTGTTGCCAGTATTATCTTCATCACTACCATCATCATCATCATCATCATCATCACCACCACCACCACCCTACAACTCCAATTATAATAGTCGTCATAATCTACATTTTTCCTCACCATCACCATTATCATCATTCTGTCCATCTATCAGCATAGCCAACATCATCATCATCATCGTTGTTGTCACTACCACCGCCACCAGCATGACCATATACCGGAACCTAGGGTTTCATGTCATCCAAGCAAGGTGGTATTTCCCCATGGACAGATATGTTTTTCACGGAAGACTTGAAATAAATGACCTTGCTCATATGACAGTGATGCTCGTTTACAGCCATCATGTGATATCTAGACAAGATAATACACAAACACACACACATATGCATTCACACATACACGCACTATCTCTCTCTAAAATCATTTTGTATTTCTGTCTCTCTCCCTCTTTCTTTCACTACATAATGCGCATATAT
>NC_069009.1:6151500-6153491 GCF_001194135.2 Octopus bimaculoides
AAGATTTTCTCACCTTCCTGAGCGTTAAACTAATACACCTGCTTATTGTTTACACACCTGTCTTTGTCTTTTGTTTTTTGTAAATTCCAACTATATATATATATATTCCCATACATTTCCCTGAAGAGAAGTTTACATTTTTAACATCGCCGATTCCTATGGATCGCATAAATTGTAATTCTTCGAAACATATGTCGGAATAAAAGTATGTAGTTAAAATATGCGTTTTACTCCATTCATTAAATATATATATATATATATATATATGTGTATATATATGTATATCTCCTTTTAGTTTGTTTCGGCAGAATGCTACCGAGTGCTTTTGTAAAAGCTCTTATGCTTCCTGTTATTGGCCACCATTTCCAGAGTAATCCAATGGGATGATTATCCATGCAGAACTCCATACAACTTAGGGTAAATATAGTAATAAAGAAAATGACTTGTGGGTGGAAATTTATATACTTTATTAATGTATTGCAACATATGTTTCTGCATACCACATGTTCATTTGTGAGGACATTTTCATATCCATAGGATATCATTAAATATTATCTATGATATATATATATATGAATCTTGAGTATGTCTCTATTTCATGTGTATTCTTCATCAAGCATTTGACATTAATGGTTTTGTTTGCTGGACTGATGTTTACATTTAAAGACATTTACCATTATACACCAAACAGGAAGATCCGTTAGATTTTTGGGCCACATCAGGTTCCATAGTTTGCTTTTGGCAGTGTTTCTACAGCTGGATGCTCTTCCTAACACCAACCACTTAATAGAGTGGACTGGGTGCTTGTTATGTGGCACCAACACCAGTGCTTTTTCTAGGATATCAATTCTGTTGTGGTGGTCAGGTCTTTGCGAGTACAGCAAGGTGTCAGCTTGTTCTTTGTCATCTCCTTTGTAAGGCCCAGCGTTTTGAGATCGGCCTTCAGTACTTCGTCCCATGTCTTCCTGGTCACCCTTTTCCATAACTTCCATTCACTTTAAGTGATCGGCACTTCTTTATGAAACTGTCCAAGTCCATCTGCATCACATGACCAAACCAGCACACCCATATTTTCATCTATTTATGTATTTGTTAATATCTTTTATGTGGAGGCACGTTGCTTAGTGGTTAGGGTGTCAATTCATGATCGTAAGATTGCTGTTTCGATTCCTGGACCGAGCACCGCATTGTGTTCTTAAGCAAAACACTTCATTTCACGTTGCTGCAGTCCACTCAGCTGACAAAAATGAGTAACGCTGCGATGGAACACATACGCCATTCAAACTGGCAAACCGGGCCCATGAGCCTAGCTAGGCTTTATAAGGGCACATTTATTATGTTTTTTTAAATATCTTTTACCTGTTTCAGTCATTGAACTGCAACTATGCTGAGGTACGATGAAAAATTTCAACTATGGGTTGGTGGAGTTGCTAGAGAAACGGCGAGAATGCCTTACTGTATTCATTTCAAATCACTGAATCAGGAGTTCAAACCACTTCACGGATAACTTCATCTTTTATCCTTCCAGGGAATTGATAAACTACCAGTCTCGTACTGGAGTTGGTTCTTCTTATTTACACACACACACATAGATATACACACACTTACACATACATCCTCTCCAGGTACGTCTCTTACCTTCACATTGTCTCTCTCTTTCTTTCTCTCACTCTGCCATACAAACACATTCTTTCTATCTTATTCATTCAAACACATACATACACACACACACACACACACACACACACACAATGCACACTGCTCTTACACAGGCACATACATATATATTTTATCTGTGTGTTTCGCACCCTCACACTTTCACTTTATCTGTCTGTCTGTCTGTCTGTCTGTCTGTCTGTCTGTCTGTCTGTCTGTCTATCTATTTATCTATCTATCTATCTACTTACTTTTCTGTCTGTCTATCTATCTATCTGTCTGTCTGCCTGTCTGTCTGCCTGCCTGTCTGTCTGTCTGTCTGTCTGTCTGTCTAT
>NC_069009.1:6153749-6155790 GCF_001194135.2 Octopus bimaculoides
CTATCTATCTATCTACTTACTTTTCTGTCTGTCTATCTGCCTGTCTGTCTGTCTGTCTGTCTGTCTATCTATCTATCTATCTATCTATCTATCTATCTATATCTATCTATCTGTCTGTCTCTCTATTTGTCTATCTGTCTATCTATCTATCTATCTATCTATCTATCTATCTATCTATCTATCTATCTATCTGTCTGTCTATCTATCTATCTATCTATCTAGCTAGCTAGCTAGCTAACTAGCTAGCTGGCTGTCTATCTGTCTATTTATTTTTCTCTTAGCAACAAAAACATACATACACTCTTTCTGTTTCATTCAGATACACACATATACACTCAAAAACACACACACACACACACACACACACACACACACACTGAAACATGTACAACATATACACACTCTTGCCCTCATAGACACTCACAGAATACACACAGACACGCACTCACACATTTACACACACACCCTCATACTCACTGAACTATACACACACCACACACTCTCTCTCTCTCTGTCAAACACACGTTTAGAATCTTTCTCTCTTAACTCCCACATACGCATAAACATATAATTATATATACATACACATTCACTCAAACACACACACACACATACCAACATACACTCGCAAGCATATATACACACACACACACACACATGCAAACAGCCATACTTACATTTTTCTCTCTCTCTCCTTCTCTCTCTCTTTCTCACTCTCCTTCTCTCTCTCTTTCTCACTCTCCTTCTCTCTCTCTTTCTCACTCACACACACACACACACACACGCTTATACATGCACACACATACATACAAACACATACACATTTACACCACGTTTCTGTTTACACGCATGCACACAACACAAGGCACAATTACACACAATCAAATACACTCACACAAACACACATATATAAACACACGCAAACATACACAAACACACACACACAAATTCCCGCATGCTTACACCCTTTCTTTCGCTTTCAGTTTCACAAATCACACATACACGCATGCATACAAACACGTACACATACATTTGCATCATTTCTCTTTACACACATACACACACACACAAACATACACACATACATACCCATACATGCACATACACATTTGCACCAAGTTTCTCATTATACACATACACAAGCAATGCTCACACACACACGCACACACACACACGCACGTATCGATCACTATGTCAAGGGCCAGCTCACCCTCTCTGCTAAGAAGCCAGCTTTTAAATGTTTGACTTTTTACGAGGAATCCTGCAAACGCACAACACGTCCGTTAAAGACCATAAAATGATTTTCTCGTCAATTTAGAGAGCAATAAAAGTCCAGCTTTGTGAGGCGGCTAGAAATTTAATCTACAAGACATTTATAAGACCAATTCTATGGCTCAGATGGTGCTGTACACTGCCAATTGTAGTTCCTACTACACTGTGCTCCAATGTACATATGATTGCTTTTGCGTTGGTTTTCTCTGGTTTGGATCCAGTTCCAGTGTGTTACCACCTTGGGCCAGTGTCTTCTGCTACAGTTGGAATTTACAAAAACACAAAACAAAAGACGAAGACGGGTATGTAAACAACAAACAGATGTATTAGTTTAACACTCAGGAAGTGAGAAAGGCTTTTACATTTCGAGCCTATGCTCTTCAGCAGAAAGGAACACAGAAATAAGCAGAGATGCTCTTGGACTGACCCAAAGTATTCGTTGTGGATTTGGTTGACAGAAACTGGAAGAAGCAAAGACATTTGTCATATACCATATATACTCATGAATAGGTCGCATCAGTGGGTAGGTCACACCCTTAGTTTGGGGTTGTTAAAGAAAGTATTTGTGGTTAACTCACAGATAGGCCACATTATAATCTGGAGAGTTACGTAACCCTCTTATATATAACTAACATTTGTTAAACATCATCAAATACTCTCTCTTTTACTCTTTTACTTGTTTCAGTCATTTGACTGCGGCCATGCTGGAGCACCGCCTTTAGTCGAGCAAATCAACCTCAGGACTTATTCTTTGGAAGCCTAGTACTTA
>NC_069009.1:6155800-6156697 GCF_001194135.2 Octopus bimaculoides
CAACCTCAGGACTTATTCTTTGGAAGCCTAGTACTTATTCTATCGGTCTCTTTTGCCGAGCCACTAAGTTACGGGGATGTAAACACACCACCATCGGTTGTCAAGCAATGTTGGGGGTCAAACACAGACACACAGTCATATATACACACATACATACATATATATCATCATCATCATCATCATCATCGTTTAACGTCCGCTTTCCATGCTAGCATGGGTTGGACGATTTGACTGAGGACTGGTGAAACTGGATGGCAACACCAGACTCATATATATATATACGACAGGCTTCTTTCAGTTTCCGTCTACCAAATCCACTCACAAGGCTTTGGTCAGCCCAAGGCTATAGTAGAAGACACTTGCCCAAGGTGCCATGCAGTAGGACTGAACCCGGAACCATGTGGTTCGTAAGCAAGCTACTTACCACACAGCCACTCCTGCGCCTATATTCACCGTTATTTCAAAACTTTGCTTACAAATATTAAAACCTCTTTGTGGAAGTGGTTTTACGAAAGTAGTCTAATTGATAAATCAGCTCAACTACTGATATGGCCCTTCTACTTCAGATCCCTGTGATGTTGAGTAGAAAGGTTGAAACCCTGATCCTTATCGAAATTTTTGGTAAAAAGAATGCAACTGATCTCTGAGTATATACAGTAGCCAGAAACACTTGTGTGTGTATGTGTGTATATATATATATATATATATATATATATACACCATTATCATCATCATCATTGTTTAATGTCCGTTTTCCATGCTGGTATGGGTTGGACAGTTCGACTGGAGTCTGGGAAGCCAGGAGGCTGCACCAGGCTCCAACCTGATCTGGCAGTGTTTCAACAGCTGGATGCCCTTCCTAACGCCAACCACTCAGTGAGTGTAGTGGGTGCTTTT
>NC_069009.1:6157961-6160902 GCF_001194135.2 Octopus bimaculoides
ATATATATATATATATATATATATGTATGTATATGTGTGTATATATGTATACATGTGTGTGTGTGTGTATATATATATATGTATATATATATGCTTATATATGTGTGTATATATGTATACATATGTGTGTATGCATATATATATGAGTGCAGACACACAAACACACACACACACACACAGATAGATAGAAAAATGAATATGTAGATGTTTGCATGTAGATTTGTTTGTGTGCAAAACTTTGGCCAGTTAGCCAGCAGAGGGAGCCTCAGGGTTTCTGTAAAAATCACACAACGACCCCCCCTCCCCTCTGTCTTCCATAACTATGCTATTATTCATGTCAATCAAAGCCTATCCCCTCAGCCCCTTGAAAAATACCCCCAGGAACCCTTCAACTCTACCCTCTCCTCACCTTCATCATTTTGCGCTGTACCCCCACCAGCTCTGCCTGACCTGGAAATCCCAACCACAAACTGCCTTGGTCCCTTCTTGCCTTACCCCACACACCCGTTAAGGTACTACTACGGTGGTGGGGAAGAAAGACATCCTCTCTGCTACCACCAACACCACCACAGCCCACCATCTCCACTACCACCACCTCCACCACCCTCACCATTATTATCACCACCACTACCACCATCACCACCACCTCCATCACTACCCAATTTAGTCCTTTCTTATATGTCATAGAATAAGGAACTGGACTGTTGTGTCTCCTGGTTTCCCATTTAAAGGGGTTTTCTTCTAGCAAAACCCTAATTTCTTTTTTTTTCTTTTTTCTATTTGTCTTTCAATTTAGTCCCGAGTTCTCTCTGACCACTAATCACCAACAGCGATATTCCATAATGTCGGACATTGGTAAATTTGCTGAGAATTAGGAGAAGTAGGCGGGCGGAGGCAGGGATACTTGCCATCTTTTTTAGTGGAATGTTTGTGCGATTGGATGAGGATATTGTAAGAATTGTAGGGTTTCTAAATATGGGTACCAACATAGTCAGGTGTTGTTGTTGTCATTGCCTTTGTTGAGTTTGTTTAGCCCCAGGTCAGTACTGATCCAGCAGACCTATGATCAAACATGTTCCATATGTGACCCTTCCATCTTTTATTCAAGCGTAGTGTATCTAGGACTACATTATCTGGCTGTGTGGTAAGTAGCTTGCTTACCAACCACATCGTTCCGGGTTCAGTCCCACTGCGAGGCACCTTGGGCAAGTGTCGTCTACTATAGCCTCCGGCTGACCAAAGCCTTGTGAGTGGATTTGGTAGACGGAAACTGAAAGAAGCCCGTCGTATATATTATTTATATGTATATATATGTGTGTGTGTGTTTGTATGTGTTTGTCCCCCTAACATCGCTGGTGTGTTTACGTCCCCGTAACTTAGCAGTTCGGCAAAAAGAGACCGATAGAATAAGTACTAGGCTTACAAAGAATAAGTCCTGGGGTCGATTTGCTCGACTAAAAGGCGGTGCTCCAGCATGGCCACAGTCAAAAGACTGAAACAAGTAAAAGAGTAAAAGAGAGTAAGAGTATTAATGGCTATTGTTGTTATTGTTTAGCCCTAGGTCGGCCTGATAAACAAACCAATGATTAAAGATCTTCCATATGCGACCATCCCATCTTTTATTAAGCCACAGTGTATCTAGGACTACGTTATTTAATGTAGTTAGTTTTAGTGGTTATAGTTATTGTTGTTTAGCCCCAGGTCAGTCCTTATCCAACAGACAAATGATCAAAGATGTTCCAGATATGACCAACCCATTTTTTATTCAGACGACATAGTGTATCTCGGACTACATTGTCTAATGTATAGAATGGTAGTTAGTAATAGTGGCTATCATTGTTGCCGTTTAATTAGGTCAGTCCTGATCCCGCTGACTCATGATCAAAGACATTCCAACCATGACCATCCTGATGATGTTTTTCCCATTGTAGCAGGTATACAACATGTCATTCTTAAGAATATAAAGTGTGATCGGAGGGAGAGTTGTGTGCCGTTTCTATCCATTTATTCCACTCCGCGGAGAGACACCCTCATTGGCTCTATGCTGTTAGTTGAGGGCGGTGGGGGTGGGGCAGTGGATGTTAAAATGAAGAAGGGGTTATGTGTTGGAGAAACTATGGTTTGTGCTGTTTAACCCCAGATCACAACTATGTCTAAGGACACTCCAGCCTTCGGAATCTGATGATGGTGATGTTGATGATAATGTGTCGTTGGCAATTTTCTTTCTCTGTCTTCCCTTCTTTGTTTTTTTTTCTATGTTTCTGACGAGGAGCTCCGCTCGAAATGTGAAATCCTCTTTCTTTTCTTTCCTTTCCTGTGTGTTCACCATCTTAGAAAAGCCAAAGCATTTAAAGTTGGTAAGAATGCATGTCATTTCAAAATTTCTGGGAAGAGTGGATTGTGTCATGGGGCAGTTTTTCTCACAGACAATGCCCTCCTATACTGTGAAGTTGACAAAATCAGAAACCAGCAATTCACATGTGCGAAATTAAAAATATATAATGGTGACAATTTACCCATTGCACCTTCCATGTATACACATACACACACACACACACATATATATATATATATATAAAATATATATAGTTTTAGGGAAAATAACCAATTTTCAAGAACTCATCGATGAAAATCCACTATCACATATAGAAAAATTAATAATTAAAAGCACAATAAATAAGTATAATATATAGTAAATAATATAATATAAATTGATTTTAATTGAGTCTTTTACCTGTAATTTTGGATTTTGTCCCTAATAATATTATTATATATATATATATATATACACTTTTCATTCTACAGTTTTATATATATGTATACATATACATATTTATATATGTATATACAAATATATATTTATATATGTATATACATATCGTTTTACATGTTTCCATATATTTATATATATATATATATATATATATATATATATATAAAA
>NC_069009.1:6160974-6161416 GCF_001194135.2 Octopus bimaculoides
TATATATATATATATATATATATATATACATATCGTTGTACATGTTTATATATGTATGCATACTGTTATATATCGTTGTACATGTATATAATATATATATATATATATATATAAATTGATATACACATAGATATCAGTGTACATGTATACTCTTATATATCATTGTACTTGTATATATATGTATATATATATATACATACATACACACACGTATGTGTATATATATGTGTCTATGTGTGTACATTTAATGTGTGTACATTTAATGTGTGTCAGTAGCCAACACTTTGCCTAACAAAAATTAACTCCACTCCGACAACCACCACCACCACCACCGCAACCTTACACTAGCTTAAAGGACTAATTTCAACTCACCCGACCCCACAGTCTTCCATCCGACACTCCACAAATGCACCGCTGCCCACCCACCCCCATTTCCACCATC
>NC_069009.1:6161630-6162381 GCF_001194135.2 Octopus bimaculoides
TATGTACATACATACAGACATGCATACAGTGGTGTGTCTGTATATGCTTATATATATATATATATATATATGTATATATATATATTATATATATTTTAATGCGATGGTTTTTGTTAAGCAGGCATGGGTGTGTCGTAAGAAGCTTGCTTCCTAACCACATGGTTCTGGGTTCAGTCCCACTGCATGGCATGTAAGGCAAAAGGCAAGTGTCTTCTACTATAGCCTCAACCAAAGCCTTGTGAGTGGACTTGGTAGATGGAAACTGAAAGAAGCCCATTATATATGTATGTATGTATATGCATGTGTGCGTGTGTATGTTTGTGTCTCTGTGTTTGCCTCCCCCCACCTACCATCACTTGAAACCAACCTCAGTGTATTTAGATCTCCATAACTTAATGGTTCAGTAAAAGGGACCGATAGAATAAGTACTAGACTGACGAAGAATAAGTCCTGAGGTCGATTTGTCCGATTAAAGGTGGTGCTCCAGCATAGCCGCAGTAAAATGACTGAAACAAGTAGAAGAATAAAAGAATATATATATATATATGTATATATATATATATATATATATATATGTATGTATGTATGTTTCCAGCTCTCTCTTTCCCTCCATATATATGTATACATACTTGCATATATATAATGTGCCTACTTATGCTTATTTTCGTGTGTACATATATATATATATATATCTATATCTATATATATACATATATATATATATATATATATAGATATATCTGAGTGTATT
>NC_069009.1:6163893-6166214 GCF_001194135.2 Octopus bimaculoides
ATATATATATATATATATATATATATGTTTGTTCATATGATGATATCTCTACAATGTGTTGATGATGAGAAAAACATGTAATCGCTACCAATATAGCAAGAGATTTCACCGCAAAAAAGTCTAAATTAGACTCCTTAAGGATCGTTCTCCTTGGTTATATATCCAAAGTTTTAAATTTAAAAGAGAGTTTTGACACTAATATCCATTATTATTGAAATTTATTCCTATGTCAACATTTCTGTATAAGGCTATATTTAACTGTCAAATTTAAGTCAAACATATAATTTGCCTTACACATCTTCAGGGAAAAAAGGTAAACACCAAAACATCATCACTAAATCCAGTCCATATTCAAATTTGTCCTTAAATAACTCGTTAAATAAATTCCTTTATTTAAGGAGGAATTTATTTAACGAGTTATTTAAGGAGGAATTTGAATATGAACTGGACTTAGAGACGATGTTTTGGTGTTTACCTTTTGTTCTTAACCCTTTTTCCCTGAAGATGTGTAAGGCAGAAATGTTGACATAGGAATAAATTTCAATAATAATAATGGTTATTAGCGTCAAAACTCTATTTTAAATTTTAAATTTTATATATATATATATGTATATATAAATAATGATGAAAATAGTAATAGTAGTACTAATGATCTTTTCTTCTATAGGCACAAGGCCTGAAATCTTGTGGGAGGGGGCTAGTCAATTACATTGATGCCTAGAATATAACTGGTACTTAATATAATCAACCTCAAAAGGATGGAAGACAATTTCCACCTTGGCAGGGTTTGAACTCAGAACGTAAGGATGGACGAAATGCCACTGAGCATTTTTTTCTGGGGTGCTAACGATTCCCAATAATAATAATAATAATAATAATGATAATAATAATAATGATTTCAAATTTTGCCACAAGGGCAGCCATTTTTTGGGGGAAGGGGTAAGTTGATTACATCGACCCCAGTGTTTCACTGGTACTTGTCTTATTGACCCCGAAAGGATGAAAGGCAAAGTTGACCCCGGTGGAATTTGAACTCAAAACGTGAAGACAGATGAAATACCACTAGGCATTTTGCTTGTTCACTGCCTTCGATAGTTATGAGTCTAATAGAAATTAATAATAATTTTAATAATATTAATATGAAAGGTAGGGAAAAAATTGAAAGACTTAAGAGTGTGGTGGGGTGGGATGGAAGTTGATGAGATTGGTGATGATGAATGTAGTGATATAAATGTGAATGAGTTGATGAAGGAGGAGGTGGAGGAGGAGGGAGAGGATAAGGGGGAGAAGAAGAAGAATTCAATGAAGAAGAAGAAGAAGAAGAATTGAACGAAGAAGAAGAAGAAGAATTGAACGAAGAAAAAGAAGAAGAAGAATTGAACGAAGAAGAAGAAGAAGGATTGAACGAAGAAAAAGAAGAAGAAGAATTGAATGAAGAAGAAGAAGAATTGGAAGGAGAATGAGGAGGAGAAACCGAACAAGGAGAGGAAGAAGAAGAAGAACTACTACTACTACTACTACTACTACTACTACTAATTTTACAAGAATTGGAAGACGTGAGAATAGAGAAGTAGGCAGACCTACAACAGCAACAACAACAGTGACGCCAACAACAACAACAACAACAACACTGTCAACAGCAACACTAAGTTCTATCAAATTGCGTCCCATTATTTCCATCAACTAGTCTTCAGAAACTGAAGACAATGGTACGAGACTCTACAAACCCTTTGAAATCTTTGAGACTTCATTTATTTTTTTTAATAAAAGTTAATCTTTGAAAACTGTTTTGAGATGAAACAAGAAAGTTATTAGGTGGGTGGACACCCTAACCCCACGGCCACCCGGCTCCACAACCACCCAGAAAAAGTGGGACATAGTGTTGAGTGTTGATTTGTAATATATACACACTGGTGCATGCGTGTGTATATGTGTTTGTGTGTGTGTGTGTGTGTGTGTGTGTAATACAGGCTCACACAGGCGTGTACACTTATGTACATGATGTATATAAGTATTTAACATTGTATATGTGTGTGTGTATATATATATATATATATATATATACACACACATACATACACCTATATTTTTGGATACATGTGTATAGACATACATATACAAGCATGTATATATATATATATACACAATTTCTTGTATGCATATATACACATATATACATGCATGTATGTGCAGACATATAGACACATACATATGTGATATGCATACACTTATATTTCTGCATATACGCATATGTATACACATACATATGCGATACGCATACTTACATATCTGTATATACACATATATATGTATACACACAC
>NC_069009.1:6166224-6168167 GCF_001194135.2 Octopus bimaculoides
TACAACCACAAGCACCCGACTGAATGCATCACGATTCACAAGGCTGTACCTAGGAACGCACACTGCACCTATTGTACTGTACTCAACAGACTCCAGAGCCATGCTAATTGCAGGTTCTGAATAAGGTGAATAATAAATAAATAACGACAGATGAAAATTGGTTCAGTCATTACAGCTGTTTCGAATGAGTTTTTTTATTGATGAATAGAGTTATGTGTGTGTGTGTGTGCATAATACACACACACACACACACACACATATCTATCTATCTATCTATCTATATATATATATATATATAATTTATATAAAGGGCATTAACTGTGTAGTAATGCCTCACGCTTCGAGGGACTAAATAAGTCAAAAACTACCAAAAAATAAGCAACATATTTACCGAAAGCATATATATGCATATTCTTTTATTCTTTTACATGTTTTGAGTCATGTGACTGCGCCCATGCTGGAGCACCGCCTTAAGGAGTTTTTTGATGGAAGAAATTGACCCCAGGATTTATTCTTTGTAAGCCTGGTACTTATTCTATCAGTCCCTTTTGCCAAACCGCTAAGTTACAGAAATATTACCACACCAATATTGCTTGTCAAGTGATGGTGGCAGGTACAAAGACACACATACATGAATATAAATGCATATATATATATCTATATACATAAATGTGTAATGGTGTCTGTGTGTGTGTGTTTGGGGTTACTCTAACTCCTCCCACACCATCCAACTGATTTTAATGATTTTTGGCACATAGGTAGATCACATGCCCTGAAGTTCAATAATGCTCAGTTGGCATCAATTTTTGTGGGCTCAATCGGGTGTTTGGATGGAAATTCCCATAACGATGTTATTTTTCCTGCAGCTTTTGCATTTTTTGTCCAGTTTTGATGAGAATTGATGAGTGAGCGAGGCTCATGGCAGTGAGTTGATGTCAGTATATGGCATTGATAAAAATCGATAATTGCGCCTGAGCAGTGGTTTTAGAAAATCAATAGGTTTTTTGGGGTGCAAATACCCATAGGGATTTTATTTTTGGCCATAACTTTTATATTTTTCATCCGATTTTAATGAAATTTGAGATGTAGGTAAATTTTGTGGTGGGGGAGACAGTAAAAGTGTTTATTTAATTCAAAAGGGCTTGAAAAGGGCATAAATGCAAATAAACATTTCCTTAGAGACATTCTTATCAATTTTGTAGAAATTTTACACATAGTTACAGTTCATGTCCATTAGTTGATGCCAGCATGAAGAGTTGACAAAAAATTGATAATTGCGCATGACTGGGGGATTTTAGGAAATCAATAGGCTTTTTGTATGCAATTCCTCATAGGATTAATATTTTATGTTGTAACTTTTACAAAATTCATACGATTTTGATGAAATTTGACATTTAGGTAAAGTTTATGTTCGGAATCATGTAGTAGAATTAAAATTAAACTGGTTTTGAAGACAATTGACCCATGAGTAAAATTAAGCACTTCAACATACGAAACATCGATTATTCATATAATGTATTTGGATTTAAAAGTCAATGGGATATTTTCTTGTCACATGGATTCTATTTTATGACATAACCTTAACACTTTTCTTCGGATTTTGCTGAGATTGGACACGCTGATCAATTTTGTACAGAGGGTGGCATTAAGAGGAGAGAAATAAACAAACATCACTCTCAATGGTCGAGGTACACCCAAAAGATTGACTCCGATTTCAGACGGTCCAGTATGTAGGAGTATGTCGAAAGTGCTAACCGGGTAAAATCCCTGCCGAACCAGATATAACCTCTTCATGGCTGATAGTTGGCACAGGGAACATAAAAGATTTCAATACAAGGTCAGAGGTGGGCTTAACTTCAACACTGAAAACACAAGCAACTCCGGGTCCAACAGCTAGTATACATACATACATACATACAGACAGACAGACAGACAGACAGACA
>NC_069009.1:6170309-6171062 GCF_001194135.2 Octopus bimaculoides
TGTGTGTGTGTGTGTATATGTTTGTGTGTCTGTGTTTGTCCCCCAACATCGCTTGACAAGCGATGTTGTTGTGTTTAAATCCCCGTAACTTAGTGGTTCAGCACAAGAGATCAATAGAATAAGTACTAGGCTTACAAAGAATAAGTCCTGGGGTTGATTTGCTCGACTAAAGGCGGTGCTCCAGCATGGCCGCAGTCAAATGAATGAAACAAGTAAAAGAGTAAAGAGAAGGAGTACATATATATACATGTATGTTCATACGAATACATGTATGTACATATGTATACATGTATATATACACACATGTACATACATTTGACAGCTATCCTCACTCGGTAGCAATAACAACACATGCCCATCAAACATCACGGTGGTATTGAACCTGGAACCGCTTGGTCACAAGCCAAACGTCTTAAACCACACAGCTACGCTTGAACATACAATTTAAAAATCTAAAAAGATTTAACAGCAATTTGTAACTGGTCGAGCATCTACTTGGCGGTTCCCCTTCGACAGCCCATGGCAGCATGTAAGACAGGTTAGCGTACTTCCTGCTATGAAAGTCACATGACTTCCGGCAAGTGTTCCTTTCTGTTCCGGAACTGGATCTTTGGAAAAATAGCTGCGATGTTTCCAAGCGATAAATGACGAGACAATTCGCATCAGTGTGATTGTTTTAGATTTGTGTTGTGTCTACACGATAGCGGGACCAATGCTCACTCGGCTGATGTCTTGGAATAAAAGAACAAAAAA
>NC_069009.1:6172952-6173891 GCF_001194135.2 Octopus bimaculoides
TGTATATATACATATATATTTATATGTGTGTGTATATATATATTTATATGTGTATGTGTGTATATATATATTGTATATATATATTGTATGTGTGTATGTATGTATATATGTATGCATGTATGTATATGCATACATGTATACCAACGTGTGTGTATATGTGTAGGTCCATATATATGTTTTACCTTAACTCTTTTAGCATTCACG
The DNA here is from genome assembly GCF_001194135.2 of Octopus bimaculoides. Lineage (NCBI taxonomy): Eukaryota > Metazoa > Mollusca > Cephalopoda > Octopoda > Octopodidae > Octopus > Octopus bimaculoides. Next base: position 6,173,157 of record NC_069009.1, read on the forward strand.
TTGGTTTGAATTCATGACTTGCCTCATGGCTTCAATATTTCAGTGATGTGATTCCCTTATTACTGGTATGACATTGTAGGGTAGGTGCGAGAGGCCACATCTGGCCAGTTTGAACATAAGACAGGTTGAATACTTGAACCATTTTCACTCAGCCACATGTATACATGTATACATACATGTATGCGAGCAAGTATACACACATACAAAGAATATTACTGAAAGCACCACAAGAAATTCTGTTCTTCAAAAAATTATGCAAACAATATTCCTGATATTGGCGGTGCCCCAGCATGGCCACAGCTCATGAGCTGAAACTAGATAAAATGAAAAATGAATGAAATGATCCGGGCTGTGTGTTGTGTTCTTGAGCAAGACACTTTATTTCATGTTGCTCCAATTCACTCAGCTGTAGAAATGACTTGCGATGTCACTGGTGCCAAGCTGTATCGGCCCCTTTGCCTTTCCCTTGGATAACATCGGCGGTGTGGAGAGGGGAAGCTGGTATGCATGGGCGACTGCTGGTCTTCCATAAACAAACTTGCCCGGACTTGGGCCTGGGAGGGTAACTTTTGCTTCATTACTATGGCAACAGTACGGATACGTATTGCTCAGACCTTGTTTGTATATGCATTTATATATATATATATATGTGTATGTAATATTATATATGTGTGTGTGTGTATATATATATTATGTATATATATCTATGTATATGTGTGTGTGTGTGTATACATA
>NC_069009.1:6174752-6176278 GCF_001194135.2 Octopus bimaculoides
TATATATATATATATGTATGTATATATGTATATGCAATGTATACACATGCGTGTATGTACATATTTACACACACACACACAAACACACACACACATATGCATACATTCACATAGACACACACATATAGAGATGTGTGTACATATACACACACACCCATATTCATAACCCCCAAATATCCAAATATATTAATCTCTACTTAGACATTCAACAAGGCATGTAGTTGTTGTAATGAAGAAATATTTCTGCCATAATTATCCGCACATGTCCCTGATTAAAGACAGACTCTGGCCCCACCATTCCTTATTTCATTTGTGTTGTTGTTGTTTAACCCCTGGTCAGTTCCCTCTCCCTCAGACCTATGATCAAAGATATTGTAGCTGTGATCATCACATCTTTTATTCAAACATAGTGTATCTTGGACTACAGTATCTAATGTACAATATAGTAATTAATATTAGTGGCTATTGTTGTTGTTGTTTAACCACAGGTAAGTCATGATCCAACAGACTTATGATCACAGATGTTCTAGCTGTGATTGTCCCATCTTTTATTCAGACCTAGTGTACCTAGGACTACATTATACAATGTACAGTATAACAGTATTAGTGGTTATAATCGTTATTTAACCTCAAGTCAATCCAGAAGATTTATGATCAAAGATGTTCCAGATGTGACCATTCAGACATAGTGTATCTAGGACTACATTATCTAATGTAACGTATAGTAGCCATTCGTGGCTATAGTAGTTGTTGTTGTTTAGCCCCAGGTCAGTCCTGATCCAGACAGACCTATGATCAAAGATGTCTCAACTATGAACATTCCATCTTTTATTCAGGCATAGTGTACCTTGGACTACATTATACAATTTATAGTATAGTAATCAGTTTTAGTGGCTATAGTAGTCGTTGTTGTTTAGCCCCAGGAAGTCCTGGTCCAGCTGACCTCCAATGATCAAAGATGCTCCAGCTGTGACCATCCCATCTTTTATTCAGGCATAGTGTATCTAGGACTACATTATACAATGTATAGTATAGGAGTTAGTATTAGCAGTTATAGTTGTTTTTGTTTAGCTAGCCAAACTCTGATCAAATATATTCTAGCTCTGACCATTCCATCTTCAGGCATTGTTTATCTAGGACTACATTATCGAATGTACAGTATAGTAGTTATTATTAGTTGCTATAATTGTTGTTGTTGTTGTTGTTGTTGTATTGGTATTTATTGCAAGAAACAGCTGGGTTTCTTTCTCTAATGTTTTACATAATTCAACCAACACAAGTTCATTTGGCATTTTGAAGACAGCATCCGTAAAACTAGTTGTTATATATCCAATGGCTATAGGGGCCCACCAGAATGAAATGGTAATTAAAAGGGGTCCATAAATGAAAAAAATGCTTGGGAGTGGCTGTGTGGTAAGTAGCTTGCTTACCAACCACATGGTTCTGGGTTCAGTCCCACTGCGTGGCACCTTGGGCAAGTGACTTCTACTATAGCCTCGGGCCGACCAAAGCCTCGTGAGTGGATT
>NC_069009.1:6176823-6177711 GCF_001194135.2 Octopus bimaculoides
CCTCAACATTTACCTAAACTTATACATACATACATACATACATGTATGTGTGTATGTACGCGAGTACAGATGTCTGTATATATATGTATGTATGTATGTATGTATGTGTGTGTATGTGTCTGTGTTTGTCCCCAGCTTGACAACCGATGCTGGTGTGTTTATGTCCCCGTAACTTAGCAGTTTGGCAAAAGAGAGTGATGATAGAATAAGTCCTGGGGGCGATTTGCTCAACTAAAGGCGGTGCTCCACCATGGCCACAGTCAAATGACTGAAACAAGTAAAGGGGTAACCCCTGCCCTAACAGGTGCTATTACTCCTGGTCAGGGTAGACCTAGGAACAATTGTAGCTTAGAGGTGGTTCTACACTCCTCGAAACCCCAGAACACCTGAAGAGGGCCCCTGGAGAGATAGACAGATAGAAAGATAGACAGACAGAGAGATAGATAGATTGATAGAGAGAGAGAGAGAGAGAGAAATATATAGATGGATAGGTAGATACATAGATATATAGACACATCTACAGACAGATAGATAGATAGAGAGAGAAGGAGAGACAGACAGATGGAGAGACAGACAGAGAGACAGACAGATAGAGAGACAGACAGACAGACATAGAGAGAGAATATAGGGAGACAGACTGAAATAAAGAGGAAGACTGTACAACTGAGTTCAGTAAAGGAGGTTACCTGAAGAAAATAATTAGGGGGAACCCCCCTACCCCACCTTCTCCTTGTATATCCTTTGTTCCACTTGAGTGACATCACAATTCTTCTCTCTTTCTCTCATTCGTCCCTTTTCTCTCTGTCTTTATAGAGAAAACAATGTATGACCTCTCCCCCTCTCTCTCTCTCTCTCCGTCTCCTTGTCATTCTATCACTTTCTCAGTCT
>NC_069009.1:6179504-6182004 GCF_001194135.2 Octopus bimaculoides
TATATATATATATATATATATATATATACATACACACACATTCATATAGACATGCCCAAGCTCACACATATATATGCATGTATGTGAAGAGATAAGCAGACACACAGATATATAGATAAGTAGACAGAACGGTAGATAGGCACACAGACAGGCAGAAAGATAGATAGATCAACAGACAAATAGGCAGACAGAGGGGTAGGTAGACCAACAGGCAGAAAATGAGACACAAACAGATAGATAGACAGACGGATACATTAGATTGATAAATCCACAGGCAGATAAACAGACAGACAGATAAATAGTTAGATGGTCAGATATATATATAAAATAAGTAAAGAGCCAAGGATCAAGTTGTAGGAAGACAGTAAGCTTCAAGTGGAAGCCGACTTCTTACCACACAGCCACTCCTAGAAACAATTATTGTGCAAGTGGCTGAATATCCCACAGGCACGTGCATCCTTAATATAATTCCTAAGCAGAATCAGGGTGAGATAGTGTGACAATGCTGTGCCTTTTTAAGTCCTGTGTATGATCAACAGGGTTTGGCACAGTTTCCCTCTACCCAGTGTCACTCCTACAGCTTTTATCAACTGAAGGGCACAGTAAAAGACCCATGTCTTTTATAATATCCTATGCTACAGGATCAAACTCCAATGTTGGAAGAAAGCTTACAATACTTACGCTCTGTCTATATATTTGTCAGTGTGTCTATTTATCTATGTCTGTTTACTGATCCCTCTATCCATCCATCCGTCTGTCTGTCTCTCTGTCTACATCTATACATATATTCAAAATTTTTAATTTCTATTCACATACATAGCAATCCCTGCTGCCAACTGTAAGCTATAAAACAGTTTTTCCAGCTTATCTAATTTTGATATGCGAAAAACTTACACCCTTCTACGGCAATAAACCACTATTGTTCCTGAAAGTTGTGGCTTATACCTTCTACAGAGACCCTTGGCCTATGACCTGTCTAGTAAGTGACCTCTCTAGAAAATGTAGGAGGAAAAGACTTTGTCACTTTTTCAACAACAGGGGATAGTCTTCCTTTGATCACTACTCATAATTGACCTCGTTATCATGTGGATCCCAAGATGCCAACAAGAATTTCCTGAAGTGCAAGCCTGGTCCGAAGACTTCTTTCCTGGAGTTAAGGATGTTCTTCGGATTGAGGGAGTCTTTTAATATCTTCAACCATTTGCCTATGCATAGTTTACAATGCTTGGTCCCATTTATGTAGGGGCCTGGATTTTCTAGGATCTTCCATGGTATTACATGTGGAGTCCTGTTGTCCTTCAGCTGCCAAACATAGCTGACTAAGAATGTAGCATATCTTCTTTCTGGGAAGGCACTGCTTGAATGAGTTACCAGAACATCCAGTGTATCTCCATGTGTGGGTGTTGGTGATGTTGATGTTGACACTGCTGCGACTGCTGTTTTTGGTGCTGATGTTGGTGTTGGTGTCATTAAAGTTGGTGTTGGTATCAGTGGTGGCGCTGCTTTTGGTGAGTTATGGCCATCATGAATTGTTTACACCCTCTCACTATTCCCTAACTTAGCAGTATGGCAATAGAAACTGATAGGGTCCATATACTGCCAAAGGTGGAAAGATATTGTGTTGTATGGTAATCATCATCATCATCATTTAATGTTTATTTTCCATGCTGGCATGGGTTGGACAGTGTGACCAGAGCTGGCAGACCAGAGGGTTGCACCAGTCTCCAGTTGTCTGTTTTAGCCTGGTTTCTACAGCTGGATGCCCTTCCTAATCCACTTTGTAGAATGTACTGGGTATATTTTACATGGCACCATCTCTGGCAGGGTCTGCTTTGGAATAGTTTCTACATTTGAATGCCTTACCCTTCTTCATGCCAACCACTGTACAGAGTGGGGTGGGTTTTTTTCACATGGCACCAGCACCAGCGAGGTCTGCTTTGGAATGGTTTTTTACAGCTTGATACCCCTTTTTATGTCTCTTTTACGTGTTTCAGTCATTTGAGTGTGGCCATGCTGGAGCACTGCCTTTAGTCGAGCAAATCGACCCCCGGACTTATTCTTTGTAAGCCTAGTACTTATTCTATCAGCCTCTTTTGCTGAACTGCTAAGTTACGGGGATGTAAACACACCATCATCGGTTTTCAAGCCATGCTGGAGGGACAAACAGGCACACAATCATATACACACACACATACATATACATATACATACATACAACGGGCTTCTTTCAGTTTCCATCTACCAAATCCGCTCACAAGGCTTTGGTCGGCCCAAGGCTATAGTAGAAGACACTTGCCCAAGGTGCTACGCAGTGGGACTGAACCCGGAACCATGTGGTTGGTAAGCAAGCTACTTACCACACAGCCACTCCCGCGCCTATATGTCAACCATTTACAGAGTGTATTAGGTGCTTTTTATTTGGCAATAGCATCAGCAAGGTCTGCTTTGGTATGATTTCTACAGCTGGATACCCTTCCTAATGCTAACCACTTTACAGAGT
>NC_069009.1:6183285-6185060 GCF_001194135.2 Octopus bimaculoides
CACACACACACACATACACATATCGAAAGGCTGCTCATAGTAACAGAATTCCACAGACACCCAACACTACCCCCCGTCCACCCCTGTCTCCTACGCTGTTTAGTTGCAGTTTTCCAATTAATTCTAACTATTTCTCATCGTTAATACAGTCTCGTTATAGCATTCAATCAGCGCCACCTGGTGTCACTTTTCCATTTGCTTTTTAATATGGTTGCATAGTTTTGGGATTTAATTCCTGCTAGGTATGACAATTTTGTGTTTTAATGTAAAACTGAGGGTGTGGGTTCAAATCCTGGTAAGGTTTAGTATTCTGTGTTTCCATGTCTTGCATATTTTTACTTGTTTCTGTTGTTGGGCTGCAGCCATACTGGGGCAATGCCTTGAAGGATATAGTTGAAAAAATCTACCCATGTATGGATTTTTAGAGTCTGGTACTTATTTTATCAGTCTGTTTTGCTGAACCACTAAGTTATGGGGATGTAAACAAACCAATACCGGTTCTCAAATGGATGTGGGCAACAAACACAGACTCAGAGACAGTCGTGTGTGTGCATGTGAGAGAGAGTGTGTGTGTGTGTGTGTGAGTACATGCATGCATGTATCTATGTATGTATGTACAGTTGTGGAAATTAGCTGCCCAGTGGATGTTAACATAAAGCTGAAGATGAGTGACAAAGAGAACACCTATGCTGAACTATTGAGAAATATGCAGTTAATCTATCCAGATTATAAGTTTAGGTTTATACCTGTAATCACTGGGGCCCTGGGATATGTAACACACTGCCTAAATACCAATCTTGAAAACTTAGGCTTCTCAAAACCAGAAAGGAAAAAGCTAATTCGAAAGCTACAGATCCAATCCATCACTGGACCTGTAAAAATCTGTAAAACTTTCCAGAAGTTTATCATTTAAACATGTATGAGCTGATGCTGTGTAAAGAGAATCTGCACTAGATATACAACTGTATGCATGAAAATACATACATGAAACAAAACATATAAATCTGCACATACACACACATACATACAGGATGAATGTTGTTATTTGGTTATGAAAAGGGGGAAAACTATAAACCAGACAAGTAACGTCTCCATCAACGATTTGACTGTTTCCCCTATATTTGATGAGGAATGTTATAGGTATTTAAGGGTGGATGAAAATATATCTTACAATGGCACCCGTAACAAAACACGTGTCACTAAAGAATATTACAGCCGAATAAAGGAAATTTGGACCTCAAAACTTTCTGTATTCAATAAAACAGTGACCCACAATGGGTTTGCAGTGCCAGTACTCATACCAATATTTGAGCTGCTTGATTGGATGTTCGATGAGATCCAAACCATTGATGTGAAAATTCGAAAATACTAACAAGCACACATAATGTCCACATAAACAGTGACGTAGACCGTCCCTACCTAAAACGAAAACAAGACAGCAGAGGCTTAACATCGATCCAAAATACCTTTGAATGTCGCATCATATTCGGCAACATCCTTTAACGACTAATTGTCAAAGTGCTTCCCTTGACCAAGTTTGCAAACATGCAGCTGATAACATCATAAGACTTGGAAGGCAGCCCCTTGAGCAACACTCTTTGTCTGATAACCTTAAATACCTGCCCAAAGAAGTCGCACGACTCTACCGCAACGTATCATCAGATGAAAGGATGAACCTAAATGAGCAGATGACTATGCATAGATATGTTACTAGAAAGCTCCGTGATGATAGTAACATCGATCATCAAAGCAGTCTATATATCTATTTTCATACA
>NC_069009.1:6185241-6185958 GCF_001194135.2 Octopus bimaculoides
TTCTACAGCTGGATGCCCTTCCTAATGCCAACCACTCCGAGAGTCTAGTGGGTGATTTTACGTGCCACCGGCTCGAGGGCCAGTCAGGCGGTACTGGCAATGGCCACGTTCAAAATGGTGTATTTTATGTGCCACCTGCACAGAAGCCATATATTTGTGAAAATGGTGGACGTTGTCTCACAAGCAGTTGTGCAGGCAAAAATGTTAGTAAATGTGGTCAGATTGAGCTGAAAATTTTTACACCTATGTTAAAAGTTCTGGGGAGTTTGCATGACAACTCTGAGTTTGCTCAATTGAAAGGTGTGGGCGCTAGGGCAAAATTCCTCACCTTTAAACTGTGACCCGAGTTAAGTTACAGAGACATAAACACACCAACACCAGTTTCCAAGCAGTGATGGTGGGTGGGGGAGAAATACAGACTCCCACACATAAATATATACTTATATGACAGGCTTCTTTCAGTTTCCATCTACCAAATCCACTCACAAGGCTTTGGCCAGTCCAAGGCTATATAGTAGCTGACATTTGCTCAAGGTACCACACAGTGGGACTGAACCCATAACCAGATGATTGGGAAACAAGTCTCTTACCATACAGCCATGCCTGCACCATCTATACACATGTGTGTGTGTGTGTGTGTGTGTGTGTGTGTGTGTGTGTGCATTTCACAGGGATTAAGTATTTTTAAATCAATTGCATTGTTGATAAACAAACATG
>NC_069009.1:6187105-6189646 GCF_001194135.2 Octopus bimaculoides
ATATATATATATATATATATATATATATACATATGTGTGTGTATATATATGAAATACCTGTGCATGTATTGTGTGCAGATACATTGTGCTGCATCTTGGTTGCATTCAGGTGCGGTGGCATTGATGGTGGAGAGAGACAATAGATGCTCTGCTGGGGCTGCACAGTTTCAGCTTATTATGTTTGTACATTTCTTTGCATTCTTCTCTTTGTGGGAGGTGGCCATGGTGGTGGTGGCGGTGGCGGTTGTGGTTGAAGTAGTAGCAGCAGTCGCAGTAGTAGTAATAGAAGTAGCAGTTGCAGTAGTAGTGGTGGTGGTAGTAGTAGTAGTAGTAGTAGTAGTAGTAGTAGTAGTAGTAGTGCTGGTAATGGTCTATGGTGTAGCTGCAGTGGTTCTATAGTATAGGTTATAGTTGGCCATGGTGTTGGTGGTGGTGGTGGTGGTGGATGCTATAGCATTCATGTTATAATGGTGACAGGGTTTGTAGCATGGGTAGTTGTGCCAGTAGTGGCTGATGTCAAGGTGGTGATGTAGGGTATTGATGTAGCTGTAGTGGTAATTGCAGAGGTATTGGTGGAGGTGGTGGTGGTTGTAGTTTAGGTGGAAGTTTCTGTGGTTAATATGTATAGGCAGTAGTACATAGTTCCATAAACTGCAGCAAATGGTTGCTGATACAGTTTATTATACATCTATGTATGTATACACCTGTTTTTAGTTGTTCTGGTCATGCTGGGGCACTACCTTGTAGAATTTCTAGTTGAATAAATTGACCCCGGGGCTTATGTTGTTTTTTTTTTGTTTTTTTTGTAAAGCCTGGTACTTATTCTATTTGTGTCTTTTGCTGAACTGCAAAGTCATGGGTATGTAAACACACTAAGACTGGTTGTCAAGCAGTGATTGAAGGACAAACACATACACAAATACACACATTCATAGATATACATAGGTAGGTATAGACAGATAGATAGATAGACAAACAGACAGACATACAGACAGATAGATAGATAGACGGACGGACAGATAGACAGACAGACAGACAGATATAGATAGACAAACAGACAGACAGATAGATAAATAGATAGATAGATAGATAGACAGACAGACAGATAGACAGACAGACGGACAGACAGATAGATATAGATAGACAGACAGACAGACAGATAGATAAATAGCTAGATAGATAGATAGATAGACAAATAGACAGATAGATAGACAGACAGACAGACAGCTAGATAGATAGATAGATAGCTATACACACACACGCACACACACACACACACACACACACACACACATATATATATGTCAGGCTTCTTTCAGTTTCCATTCACAAGACTTCACTTTGCCCAAGGTGACATGCAGTGGGATTGAACCTGGAATCATGTGGTTGGGAAGCAAGCTTCTTACCACACATATGTATATATAATGATGATGATGATGATGTTGATGATACAGAGAGAGAGAGAGTGTGTGTAATTAAATGAAAATAGGAAATATATGTGTATATGTATGCATGTATGTATGTGTATATCTGTGAGTATGTGTGCATGTATGTATGTATGTATGTATGGATATGTGTGTGTTGTGGTTAATTTTGGTGATAATGTTCTTTGTATTGTCTATGGGTTTTTTTTCTTTGGTTAATGGTGGCGCCGGTGGTGCTAGTGTTTATTTTGCGGTTTTCAATGTTGTACATATGCTTGGAGAATTTGTGTGCATACATGCATATGCACGTCTACATACAACCACATATGCATGCTTATACATATATATAAACAACTCTCACCACACCCAACACAAATATGTGTGTGTGTGTGTATGTGTGTGTGTGTCAATGTATTATAATGTGTATATATCAATATTCACATGTGATGCACATGTGAGTAAATATATGTATATGTGTGTTTGTGTATATATATATATATGTATATACACACACACATGTATTACATATATATATATATATATATATATATATATATATATATATATATATATATACATATACACACATATATATATACATATACATATACACACATATATATATACATATACATACACACACACACATATATATATATACATATACATACACACACATATATATATATACATACACACACACATATATATATATACATACACACACACACATATATATACATATACATACACACACACACACACACACACACATATATATATAAATATATATATATATGTACGCACACACATACATATACATACAGACACACATGTATATATATAACCTTATATACACACACACACAAACACACATATATACATATAAGCATACAAACGCATAGATAGAAACACGTTTTATTTCTTCCAACTTTCATTTTCTTTATGTCTTTTTTTTTCCTCCTTTACTTCTTTTCGCGTTCTTTTTGCATAGTTTCTCGGTGAATAAATATTCTTTGTGCCAAAAAAACAAAAAAAAAAAAAAACAAGAAAAATCCCACAAAAAGCCAGGAGTGAGGGCTATGGTTGGCTGCCTTACCACAGAGATAGGTGGCAG
>NC_069009.1:6191436-6192147 GCF_001194135.2 Octopus bimaculoides
ATATATATATATATATATATATATATATATATATATATATACATAGACATGAGTATACAAAGACATGTATGTATCTATGCATGCACACAAATATATATGTGCATGCATACACACACTTATCCACCCACATGTATTTGCTCATACATACATACATATGCATATACATACATATGCATAAATACATATGTGTGTGTGTAACTATAGCTAGGTGTGTCTATGTATGCATGTATGTGTGTAAGTTTATCTATGTTTGTATGGATCGATGTTTGTACTTATGTATGAATGTATGTCTGTCTATGTACGTATGTGTGTGTGTATATATGTTCGTATGGATGTATGTACATGTGTATAGATGTGTCTGTCTATTCATGTAAGTATGTGTTTGTCTATGTGTGTACGTATGAGCTTGTATATATATATATATATATATATATGTGTGTGTGTGTGTGTGTGTGTGTATGTATGTGTTTGTCTCTGTGTGTATGTATGCATGAGCTTGTATATATATGTGTGTGTGTGTGTATATGTTTTTATGGATGTATGTACATATCTATGGATGTATGTCTGTGTGTGTATGTATGAGCTTGTATACATGTGTGTATAAATGTTTGTATGGATGTATGTACATGTGTATAGATGTGTCTGTCTATTCATGTAAGTATGTGTTTGTCTATGTGTGTACGTATGAGCTTGTATATATATATATATATA
>NC_069009.1:6192886-6193665 GCF_001194135.2 Octopus bimaculoides
ACTCCAACATCAGTTGTCAAGCGTCACACAAACACATGCACATACATACATACATACATACATACATACATACATACATACATACATATATAAATATATAAATACATATACATACATACATACATAAATATATATAAACATACATATATACATACATATATAAATATATATATACATACATATATAAATATATATATAATGGATTTTTTCAGTTTCCATCTACCAAATCCACTCACAAGGCTATAGTAGAAGACACTTGCCCAAGGTGCCACGCAGTGGGACTGAACCCAGAACCATGTGGTTCCTATGCAAGCTACTTACCACACAGCCAGTCCTACGCCTATATATATATTTATAGTCAGGGTGTTAGATAGTACCAGCATTGCTAGAAATAAGAACCAAAACGTCTTAAAAACCACAATTATCACTTATACACCCTCGTGAATTTAAAGAAATGTATAAACAGAAAAGTCAACTTATGAACAGTGGACAAAAATCACAAATGAGTTTGCAGATGAAGTATATTTGCCACCTAAATGTGGCTGACCCTTATGGGTCAATGCTACTGTAGCTTGTAGCTCCCAGAAAGACATCTCCTCCAGCTTGCTATTAACACACTATCTGTGCCCTATTAGTATTTGCAAAGGGAAGTCATCTTTCCCATCTCCAACCTGATGGGATACACACAAACCTGAATTTCTGGGTATTGACCCATCATCAGCGTGTGACAACCACCGGTTGGTGATGGGAAGTGATTCTCAATGTAAATATAAATATAT
>NC_069009.1:6193675-6196512 GCF_001194135.2 Octopus bimaculoides
ATATACTTTTTCCAGTGATGAAAAGTTACTGATCTCGAAAAAGTGGAAACAAGCAATAATAAATCTCTGAAATAGTGTGTCAATAGCCAGCTGGAAGAGATGTCTTTCTGGGGCTACAAACTACAGTAGCATTGACCCTTAAGGGTTAGCCACATTTAGGTGGCAAATATACTTCACGATGTCATGCAGCTACTGTTTATATCTCGCTTAGAGATTTATTATTGCGTGTTTGCAGATGTACTCATATACAGGTGATTTTAAACCCTGTGATAAACACTTAGTTCTTATCAGTGAGTATTACTGCTAAGGGCTAACCATATTCGCGGCACCATGTGTGTATTGACCATTTGAATGCAGTGACAGATTAAAAAATGATCAAAGTGAATGAAATTATAAAGATATATGAAGATATTATTAATAAATAATAATGAGTGACTAGCAAGCATAAAATAACCATAAAGGTAAAATTATTGCTTTTTAATTAGGGAACTCGATAGTACCAGCGTTGCTAGAAATAAGAGTCAAAATGATTCAAAAACCAATACTGCATCTAAATAATATGAAAATAGAAGGATCTTATTTAAAGGAGCACCATGTCCTATCCTGAGCATTTCTAGCTACATGTTAAGGTCTCAGGAATGTATAGTTTGAAGGAAATTTGACTGCTATCTCTTGTATTTGAAGATACCTTGCTGAGGCTTGTTCATTTGAAGAAACTGTTTGAGTTGTGATTTGAAGGAGAACTGGATGTTGTTTCTAGCAAGTCAGCTACAGTGTAGACTTATCCCCTCCCCCGTTATTCATAGATACATGTAAATATAAGAAAATTGGACCTCATATGGAGATTTGGCTGCTATTTCTACCAGGTCTAGCTATAATAAAACATTAGGGCGTGATTTTTGAGAGATTTGGCTGTTGTTTCTACCAGGTGTAGCTGCCATGTAGAGGTCTCCCTCATTGGCTCATACATACATAAGACAGTGGGCTGTGATTTGAGGGAGATTTGGCTGTTGTTTCTACCAGATCTAGCTACCATATAGAGGTCTCCCTCATTGGCTCATACATACATAAGACAGTAGAGTGTGATTTGAGGGAGATTTGGCTGTTGTTTCTACCAGATCTAGCTGCTGCTCACTTGTCTCGTTAGTTTTGAGTCATAAACAATTAGTGAGTCAGCTGAGTTTAATTTGCATAATTTTGTCAGTCAGCTCAGCGAATTTGCATAATTAAAGCTGATTTGCCTCAGCCCCCTTCCTCACTCTGTTGTACCCTACACATTAGAAATCCATTTGTTGAGCGGTAGGGGTAAGGAAATTGCTGAGGGGACAGGTGGTGGAGTGTGTGTGTGTGTGTGTGACAGTGGTTATGTTGCTTCTCACAAAGACGGTAATGATGATAATGACAATTATTATTATTATTAGTAGTAGTAGTAGTAGAAGTAGTAGTAGTGGTAGTAGTAGTAGTAGTAGTGGTTGTAGTAGTAGTAGTGGTAGTGGTAGTAGTGGTAGTGGTGGTAGTGGTAGTAGTAGTAGTAGCAGTAGTAGTAGTAGTGGTAGTAGCAGTGGTAGTAGTGGTAGTAGTAGTGGTAGTAGTAGTAGTAGTGGTAGTAGTAGTGGTAGTAGTAGTAGTAGTAGTAGTAGTGGTATTAGTATAATGGTATGTGTTTCGGTTCTGCTGTTGATGATGATGATGGTTATGGTAATGGCGATGATGATGATGGTGGTGGTGATGTTAACGACAAAGCTGATGATGGTGGGGTTGATGATGGTGGTGGTGGTGGTGGTGGTGGTGGTGGTGATGACAGTCTTGATGATGATGATGACACAAATAGTGATGACAATGACATTGGTGCTGCCACTGATGGTGGTGGTGGTGATTACAACATTGATAATGATGGTGTTGGTGCTGATGACGACGATGATGATGATGATGGTGATGATAATAACGTTGGTGCTGCTGATGGTGGTGGTGAAGGAAAATGCTTGTGACAAATTTGATGACAATGTTGATGATTTTAATGATGGTGCTGCTGATGATGATGATGGTAGCGAAAGAAAGATGATACTGAGGATGGTATTGGTGGCAATGATGTTGATGATGATGATGATGATCATCATCATCGTTTAACGTCCGCTTTCCATGCTAGCATGGGTTGGACGATTTGACTGAGGACTGGTGCAACCGGATGGCAACACCAGGCTCCAGTCTGATTTGGCAGAGTTTCTACAGCTGGATGCCCTTCCTAACGCCAACCACTCAGAGAGTGTAGATGATGATGATGAAAATAATTTGATGTAATCAACCAGCCCCTCCCCACAAAATTTCAGGCTTTGTGCCTAAAGCTGAAAGGGTTATTAAGGCGCTGAGCTGGCAGAATCGTCAGCACACCAGACAAATTGCTTTGCAGCATTTCGTCCATCTTTACATTCTGAGTTCAAATCCCACCAAGGATGACTTCTCCTTTCTTCCTTTCAGGGCTGAGGAAATTAGTACCAGTTTAATATTGGGGTCAGTGTAATCACCTTTCCCCTATAGTTGAAAGGATTATTATTTGTTATGATGTGGTGTTTCCCACACCTATAATATGTTGTGTCTGTAGCTGTTGTATCTACTCTGGTAGCTGCGATATTTTCTTGGTATCGGATACAGTATACCTCTTCTATACCGGAATGGTAACACACCGCTTCGTCTATTGTGCTATCACTGATAGCTCTGCAAGCTATCACTGATAGCTTGACTCTGACTCGAACTCGACTCCGACTCGAACTCGACTCCGACTCGAACTCGACTCCGACTCGAACTCGACTCCGACTCGAACTCGACTCTGACTCGAACTC
>NC_069009.1:6196533-6196855 GCF_001194135.2 Octopus bimaculoides
TGACTCTGACTCGAACTCGACTCCGACTCGAACTCGACTCCGACTCGAACTCGACTCGAACTCGAACTCGACTCTGACAGATGATTCCCATACTGGTTGATGTCATCTCACCCGTTGCTTATGTTCTGAGCTCAACTTTGTCTGTTGTCCTTTCAGGGTCAATAAATTAAGTACCAGTGAAACATGGGGGTGGATGTAATTGATTGGTCCCCTCCCCCCGAAATTTCAGGTCTTTGTGCCTTTAGTACAAAGGATTATTATTGAAGACATCCTCACAGTATCCAATACTGTGAAGTTGTTGATTGAAGATATTGTGTCTACC
>NC_069009.1:6197681-6200783 GCF_001194135.2 Octopus bimaculoides
CATGAGCCAGTCCAGGGGCACCAGCAACGATCCCGCTCGAAAGATCTCATGTGTCGCCCGCACATGAGCCAGTCCAGGGGCACCGGCAACGCTCCCGCTCGAAAGATTTCATGTGTCGCCCGGACATGAGCCAGTCTAGGGGCACTGGCAACGATCTTGCTCGAAAATCCTACGACGGTCCCACACAAGAGCCAGTTCAGGGGCACTGGCAACGAACTCACTCGAATAATTTCATGTGTCACCTGCACAAGTATTAAAGCAGTGAGCTGGCAGAATTGTTAGCACACGGGGCATAAAGCTTAGCAGCATTTCACTGTTGTTACATCCTGAGTTCAAATTCCACTGAGGTCAACTTTGCTTTTCATCCTTATTATTATTATTATTATTATTATTAAGGCAGTGAACAGAATTGTTAGCAGGCTGGATGAAATGCTTAGCGGTATTTCACCTGTCACTTGTCACTACGTTGTGAGTTCAAATTCCACCGAGGTCAACATTGCTTTCCATCCTTTCGGGGTGTCTATAAAATAAGTACCAGTTAAACACTGGGCTCGATGTAATCAACTCATCCCCTCTCCCAAAATTGCTGCCCTTGTGGCAAAATCTGAAACCATTATTATTATTATTAGTAGTAGTAGTAGTAGCAGCAGTAGTAGTAGTAGTAGTTGTAGTAGTAGTAGTAGTAATATACATGTATGTATGGGTCAATGAAGACTTCAACAATGGTAGATAGACCTTGTAGAAGTAGTAGCCAAACCTCCCTCAGATCACACCCTACTGTTTTCTTCGATGAGGGAGACTTCAACATGGTAGTCAAACCTGGTAGAAATAGCAACCAAATCTCCTTCAAATGACACTTTGCTGTTTCAAAAAAGCCAAAAAAAAAAAAAAAAAAAAAAAAAAAAGCAGAAGTAAAGAAGACATTTCAGGATCTATAAGAAAGACTAAGTGGCCATGGTTGGGGCGTCTAGGTGGCAGTTATGAAATCACTGCTGCAACAACAACATCAATAACACCTACCACCTGTGATGCTGACTTAAACTGGTCCCTGAATCCTTTGGAATGTTGGTAAAGCTGTCCCCTTATCCCTGGTCTGAGTCATTTATCCCCCCCCCCCACTCTCTCTCAAACACACATACAGTATTAATATGAGGAGGGGTTTAGGAGAGGAAGGGGCCTCCTTTTCTCCTCTTGCACCCCCCACCTGCCACATGGAATTTTTTATATTTTTATTCATTTTTTTAATTAGTGCTACGTCATCAAATTAGTATGACTGGACAGTGACTTTGTTGGGGAAATGTTAATTATTAGCAATGATGAAATCACCTAGACATAGTGGGGGAAGTGGCGGGGGGGAGACGAAAAGATAATAATAATAACAATAATAATAATAATAATAATAATAATAATAATAATAATAATAGTAATAATAATAATAACAATAATAATAAAAGGCTACTCGGTGGGAAGGGATGAATGAACCCAGGGTGGTGGTAGTGTTGGTGGTGGTGGTGGTGGTGGTGGTGGTAATGGTGATGATGATGATGTTGATGTTAACAGTGTTGATAAAGATGATGATGGTTGTTAGTGTTGATGGTGATGATGATGGTGGTGGTGGTGGTGTGGATGGTGATGATAATGATGAAAATGATAATTGTGATGATGATGATGATGATGATGGTAGAGCTGATGTTGGGGAAGGTGATGATGGTGGTGTTGTTGCTATGTTGCCATTGACAGATCATGATATCGTTATGTCAGTGGTGAAGTCGTTGTTGCTGTTGCTGTTGTTGTTAATGATGGTGATGAAGTGGAAGGGGATTAAAATGCCTTTGTTAATTTCAAAATGAAATGAAGTGTCATCAAGATAAAAGGGTTTAAGGAGTCAATTCAGATTAGACAAAGAAAAGCAGGAGAAGGGAGTGTAAAAGTGGGCAGTTTGTTGATACAAAACCAGGGTTGTACAGTGAAGAACAGGCTGAGGTGGGGTTGTTCGCTTTATTTACTGGAATCAACAGATTATGTTTCTCTTGTTTTTGCTGTCAATGTTTTGTTGCTACTCTTGTTGTTAATGCATCAGGCTTGTTGTTGTATTTCAGCCATGGGTCAAGCATTTAGTTGTGTTGTTGTTGTTGTGTGTCTTGTTGTTGTACCATAGTACAGTTGAGACGTAGATCATGCTGGTTGTTGAGCACTACTTGAACAAATCCACCCTTGTACTTAATGTTAAAGTTTGATATTTATTCTGTCTGTTCCTTTTGCCAAACTGCTAAGTTAAGAGGAAGTAATCAGAGCAACATCAACTTCATAATCATTTAACGTCCGTTGTCTATGCTGGCATGGGTTGGACAGTTTAACCAGGGCTGGTAAGCTGAAGGGCTATACCAAATTCCAGTCTGATTTGGCATGGTTTCTACTGCTGGATGCCCTTCCTAATGCCAACCACTTTGTCCTTTGAAAGGTTCAGCATTCTAAGGTCTTTCTTCAGTACTCCATCCCATGTTTTCCCGGGTCTCCCACTTCCCATATCAAATTTATACGTATAGATATATAACTGGGTCTCTGTCAGTCACCCTGGAATGGTAAGACCAGTAAAGTTAACCTCAGGGGGAGTTGAACCCAAATTATAAAGTTCCACAGCAATTATCCCAAGGCATCTTATTCCTACACACTGCTGATAACAACAGCAATGACTTCCTGTGGTGCTCGGAAGTTTCTAGATAGTTTGGCTGTAGAGATTGAAGGCTTTCCGTGCTCCACCTCCAACTCACTGGTTTTAGTCAAATCACAGCTGATCATCCTATGTATATAAGTATGTATGACCTGGTAGAAATAGCAGCTGGATTTCCCTCAAATCACAGCCCACTGTCTTGTGTATGTATATAAGTATGTATGAGCCAATGAGGGAGATCTGTACATGGTAGCTTGACCTGGTAGAAATAGCAGCTGGATTTCCCTCAAATCACAGCCCACTGTCTTGTGTATGTATATAAGTATGTATGAGCCAATGAGGGAGACCTGTACATGGTAGCTTGACCTGGTAGAAATAGCAGCTGGATTTCCCTCAAATCACAGCCCACTGTCTTGTGTATGTATATAAGT
>NC_069009.1:6204391-6210817 GCF_001194135.2 Octopus bimaculoides
CTAGACCTGATAGAAGTAGCAACTGGATGTCCCTCAAATCACAGCCCACTGTCTTATCTATGTATATATGTGTGTATGAGGCTGAGAGGGGAAACCTCTTCATGGTAGCTAGACCTGGTAGAAATAGCAACCAAATCTCCCTCAAATCACACCCTACTGTCTTATGTATGTATATATGAGTATATGAGTCAATGAGGGAGATCTCTACATGGTAGCTAGACCTGATAGAAGTAGCAACTGGATGTCCCTCAAATCACAGCCCACTGTCTTATGTATGTATATATGTGTGTATGAGGCTGAGAGGGGAAACCTCTTCATGGTAACTAGACCTGGTAGAAATATCAACCAAAATAGCAACCAAATCTCCCTCAAATCACACCCTATTGTCTTATGTATGTATATATGAGTATATGAGTCAATGAGGGAGATCTCTACATGGTAGCTAGACCTGGTAGAAATAATGTCCCTCAAATCACAGCCCACTGTCTTATGTATGTATATATGTGTGTATGAGGCTGAGAGGGGAAACCTCTTCATGGTAGCTAGACCTGGTAGAAATAGCAACCAAATCTCCCTCAAATCACACCCCACTGTCGTATATATGTATGTATGAGCCAATGTATAAGCCAATATGTATGTATAAAACACCTCCTCACTGGTATTACTGCTTATTTCCCTCTTAGACACACAACACAAAATCCAGGCATGGAATCATTCCCCCACACTCTACAGGTGTAATTATATTTTAGTGATTAGTGACACGTCATCTAATTAGTATGATTGGACAGTGACTAGCACTGGAATGTTAATTGGTGTGATGATTACAAAGGGGTTAGGCTTAAAGAAATCCCCCAGCCTCACACCCCAGATAATAAGAGCAAGGAAGGGAGCAGCAGGGGTTAGTGGAGAAGGGTTGAACAAACCCTGGGGGGGGGGGGGTCCTTTGTTGATTCAGAAATGAGATGAGGTGTCATTAAGATAAAAAAGGGTGTTGATTCAGTGTATAGAGTAGAGGGGAAAAAAGGGTGAGACAGGGGTCAGTGTAGTTTTCATTTAACTACTAAGCTACACATTAGATAACGTAGTCCAAGATATACTATGTCTGAGTAATAGATGGGATGGTCACTGCTGAAACATCTATGATCATAGGTCGACTGGATCAACTGACCTGGGGCTAAACAACCACTACAAAAAAAGCTATAGCCACTTATACTATTTACTGTACAGTACATTAGATAATGTAGTCCTAGATACACTATGACTGAATAAAAGATGGGATGGTCACAAAAATTTCAGCCCAAATGCATATAGCTGAAAAGATTACCACTACTACTATTACTACTATTACTACTACTACTACTACTACTACTACTACTACTATTATTATTATTATTATCATTATTATTATTATTATTATTATTAAGGCAGTGAGCTGGCAGAGTCTTTAGCATGCCTGGCAAAACGCTTTCATCTGTCTTCACATTCTGTGTTCAAATTCCACCGAGGTCAACTTTGCCTTTTACTCTTTTGAGGTTGATAAATTAAGTACCAGCGAGACACTGGGGGTCGATGTAATTGACTTAGCTCCTTCCCCAAATTTCAGTCCTTGTGCTTGTAGTAGAAAGGATTATTATTATTATTATTATTATTATTATTATTATTATTATTGCTATTATTATTTGTACTAATATTTCATTTTTAAAAAGGACTCTGCAAAAAAAAAAAAAAAATAGGGGTTGAAAAGTATATTGAGTGGCAGAAGGGAGTGAAAGGGCTGTTTCTTGATAAATAATTATGGGCTTATTAAACTAAAGGACCTGTTACAAAGAAGGGGTAGGGAAAATAAGAAAGGGACAGGTGCACAGCTATAAATTAAAAGCATTTTTTTCAATATATTAGAGTAGCAAAGATGGTTGGGAGGCTGGGGTGACGGGTGATATATTAACAATATCTCAATTAACATATCTGACTCAGCAAATATTGTTTTTGTTGTTGTGAATATGTTGTATGTATGTGCTGATGAGGGAGACCTCTCTATATGGTAGCTAGACCTTGTAGAAATAGCAGCCAAATCTCCCTCAAATTGCATCCTACTGTCTTACCTATCATCATCATCATCATCATCATCATCGTTTAACGTCCGCTTTCCATGCTAGCATGGGTTGGACGATTTGACTGAGGACTGGTGAAACCGGATGGCAACACCAGGCTCCAGTCTGATTTGGCAGAGTTTCTACAGCTGGATGCCCTTCCTAACGCCAACCACTCAGAGAGTGTAGTGGGTGCTTTTACGTGTCACCCGCACGAAAACGGCCACGCTCGAAATGGTGTCTTTTATGTGCCACCCGCACAAGAGCCAGTCCAAGGGCACCGGCAACGATCTCGCTCGAAAAACCTCGTGTCACTCGCACATGAGCCAGTCCAGGGGCACTGGCAAACGATCCCGCTCGGAAAAAAAAAAAAATGAATATATGAGCCAATGAGGGAAACCTCTACATGGTAGCTAGACCTGGTAAAAATAGCAACCAAATCGCCCTCAAATCACACCCTACTGTCTTATGTATGTTTATATGTATGAGTTGATGAGGGAGACCTTTACATGGTAGCTAGACCTGGTAGAAATAGCAGCCAAATCGCACTCAAATCACTGCATGCTGTCTTATGTATGTGTATGTGTATGTATGAGTCAATGAAGGAGACCTCTACATGTGTGTGTGTGTGTCTTTGTGCTTGTGTTTGTCCCCCGTCATTACTTGACAACCACTGTTGGTTTGTTTACATCCCTGTAAATTAGCATTTCAGCAAATGCAACTGATAAAATAAGTACTAGACATTTAAAAAAAAAAAAAAAAAAAAAACATCTGTGATCAATTAATTCAACTAAAAAACTTTTCAAGTCAGTGCCCCAGCATGGCCACAGTCTAATGACTAAAACAAACAAAAGATATAATATAAACATTTGTTTTTCATATGTATTTGTTTGCTTAGAATAATGAAACCCCCTTAATCCCTTTTAAAAACATGTTACTAAACTGGATTACTCATTGAAATAACTAAAGAGGGTTAGATACGTAATTTACTTAAGCCTGGTTTAATTAGTGAGTAAACCGGATTAATATAGATTAATAAAGACTGTATTTAGATGGTTTATGTTACAGAAATATTGTTATGCGTTTCATCTCTTTTGACTTTGTGTTAATGTTTTATTTTAAACAGTTTGCTGTGCCTGAGAAGACATGCTCAGCCAAGTAAGAGCATGGCTGTCTTAGCGTACAGGCTTGTCCCCTGCAACCCCCTCCAGTTGAGCATCCTAAATATTGCAGAGTCATAGGTGCTGGTGCCATGTAAAAGGCATGTGTACCAATGCCGTGTAAATGCACTCTTGCTGGTGCTGCATAAAAGCACCTGGTCCGCTCTGTAAGGTCTAACGACTGAAACAAGTATAAGATATAATATAAACATTTGGTTTATAGGAAGAGCATCCAGCCGTAGAAACCAAGCCAAAATAGACATGGACTTGAGGCAGCTCTGGTCACACCAAACAACCCATGCCAGCATGGAAAACAGACGTTGAACAATGATGATAATGATGATGATATTTCAAGAAGTTTGCTTCCAAACTACATGGTTCCAGGTTCAGTCCCACTACCCACCTTGTGTAAGACAATGCTGGAGGTGATGGTGGTCTGACATGAAGAGCTTGTTCAGAATGAGGTGAGGTTGTTAAGCTAAAATTGGAGTGCCATGGCACAGTCGTAACTGTGTGGTAAGAAGCTTGCTTTCCAAGCACATGGTTCTAGGTTCAATCTATGTACTGACAGTCAGGACTTGGCCAAACCATTCAGCAACTGAGTAGTCACCACTGATGAGCTTTAATTTCAAGCAAAACTAGAATTCTAGTATGATCTTGCTCGCTGTGGGGCAGTTAGCTCCCCTGTCAGTACATATACATGTGCTTCTTTGTGGCTAAGAGGGATTTTGACTCTTATTTCTAGCAATGTAGGTGCAATCCTGTACCATCACTCACAATTAGTGACAACTGAATTCTTCCATTTTGGTTTTATATTGCCTATAGCCACCTCCATATATATATATATATATATATATATATATATAGGTGTAGGAGTGACAGTGTGGTAAGTAGCTTGCTTACGAACCACATGGTTCCGGGTTCAGTCCCACTGCGTGGTACCTTGGGCAAGTGTCTTCTACTATAGCCTTGGGCCAACCAAAGCCTTGTGAGTGGATTTAGTAGACGGAAACTGAAAGAAGCCCGTCGTATATATGTATATGTATGTGTGTGTGTCTGTGTTTGTCCTCCCAACATCGATGGTGTGTTTAGGTCCCCGTAACCTAGCGGTTCGGCAAAAGGGACTGATAGAATAAGTACTAGGCTTACAAAGAATAAGTCCTGGGGTTGATTTGCTCGACTAAAGGTGGTGCTCCAGCAAGGCCACAGTCAAATAACTGAAACAAGTAAAAGAGTAAGAATATATATATATATATAGATAGATAGTGTATTCTTTCAGTTTCCATCTACCACATCCACTCACATGGCTTTGGTTGAGCCAAGGTTATAAGATCTTTGCCCAAGGTGCCACACAGGGGGACTGAACCTGGAATCATTTGGTTAGGAAGCAAGCATCTTACCACACAGCTACGCATTCTTTTCCAAGTTAACACGCATTTTTTGAAACAGGCTGCTAACTTAGTCTGGGGTCTGCCTCTACATGAGAATGCTTTAGTTTCTGTGTGTCTGTGTGTCTGTCTGTGAATTATGTGTTAGTCTTAGGGTTGTTTTAAAAAAAGTCAGACCCTCCCCCCTAATGTCCCTGCTATCCGATTCCAAAGCTGGCACTTCAGTGAGTTACTCACATGATTCATTCGGATTATCATTAAAGAGGAATATTTTAAATACACTTCATACTTGACTTGTAAATGGAAAAGATTATTGCAGCAAACTGCTCAGGTTGCTTGCTAGGTTGAGTGGTTGCTAAAATTACAAAATAATAATAACAATAACAATAATAATAATAATAATAATAATAATAATAATAATAACAACAACAATAATAACAATAATAATAATAATTAATTTGTTTTATTGGCCACAAGGGTTAATATCAATTAAAAACATGTAAGGACAAAGACAGGATGAAGGTTACAAAAGGTTTTGTCCGAAAAAGTAGAAAAACGTTCGTCTAAACAGAGGAAGAAAACGGAGAAAAGAATAATACTCTTTTACTTGTTTCAGTCATTTGACTGCGGTCATGCTGGAGCACCGCCTTTAGTCGAGCAAATCAACCCCAGGACTTATTCTTTGTAAGCCTAGTACTTATTCTATCGGTCTCTTTTTGCCGAACCACTAAGTTACGGGGAACGTAAACACACCAGCATCGGTTGTCAAGCGAGGTTGTGGGGGGACAAACACAGATACACAACATATACACACATACATATATATATACATATATACGACGGGCTTCTTTCAGTTTCCTTTGGTCGGCCCGAGGCTATAGTAGAAGACACTTGCCCAAGATGCCACGCAGTGGGACTGAACCCTGGACCATGTGGTTGGTAAGCTAGCTACTTACCACACAGCCACTCCTACGCCTAATGATTTCAAATTTTGGCTCAAGGCCAGCAAGGTCTGGCGAAGGGGGTAAGTACTTATTTTACCGACCTCAAAAGAATGAAAGGCTAAGTTGACCTTGGCAGTATTTGAATTCAGAATGAAAAGACAAGTGAGATGCTGCTAGGCATTCTGCCTGGCAAGCTAACCATTCTGCCAGCTCACCTCTTTATTTATCAATAATAATAATAATAATGATAATAATGATAATAATAATAATAATAATAATAATAATAATAATAATAATGATAATCTTTTCTACTAAAGGCACAAGACCTGAAATTTGGGGTGAGGGGGGACTGGTACTTAATTTATCAACCCCGAAAGGATGAATGGTAATGTTGAGCTTGGCAGAATTTGAACTCAGAACTGCTAAGTTACAGGGACGTAAACAAACCAACATCGGTTGTCAAGCAATTGTGGGGGGATAAATACAAACATACACACATAGATATAAATACATACATACATACATATGTGTGTGTGCCTTAATTCTTCGAAACGCCGGTGTTTTAATGGTGGCAGCTGATGAAGGAGATGTTTCTATGTGGCCTGCTTGTTTGTTGTACCTTGTTTACCTTTTTTGTCCTTGTTCTTTTGCCACGTCATGTACCCAGTTATGTATCTATATGTGCATGTGGATGAACGTATATACATACATGTACATATATATGCATATACTCATATATTGTTTATATATATATATCATCATCATCATCATCATCATCATCATCGTTTAACGTCCGCTTTCCATGCTAGCATGGGTTGGACGATTTGACTGAGGACTGGTGAAA
>NC_069009.1:6212221-6213956 GCF_001194135.2 Octopus bimaculoides
TATTGACCGGAAGCATGTGACCATGCCGGTGTAAAGGGAAGAGAGAGAAACAGAGGGAGGAAGTAGAAGAATAGGTGAGCAACGAGAGGAAAAGAGAAAGAGGGGAAAAACGAGGGGGAAAAAGAGATACGTAGTAGTAACAGAGGAAGAACGAGAGGAGTAAAGGGAGATACGTAGTAGTACAGAGGAAGAACGAGGGGGGGAAGGAAAGAGAAAGAGATAGAGTAGCGTCGGAGGATATGAGTTACGAAAACTACTTACATTATATATATACATATATACAATGGGCTTCTTTCAGTTTCTTTCAACCAAATCCACTCACAAGGTTTTGGTCAGTAGAAAACACTTGCCCAAGATGCTTTGCTGTGGGACTGTACCCGGAACCATGTGGTTGGTAAGCAAGCTACTTACCACACAGCCACTCCTATGCCTGTTCAAGATGGTGCCCCAGCATGACCACAGTCCAATGGCCAAAACAAATAAAAGATCAGAAGAGTTGGTTGTTACTTTTTAAAATGTCGGTCTGCTACTAGTTGCATTGTTTGATTGAAAAAAGCGAAAATGAAATAAAGACATTGTATCATCAAGTTGGAATATTGGCCAATTATTTTTTAACAATAACGAGCGAGGTGATTATTATTATTATTATTATTATTATTATTATCATCATCATTATTATAAGTCATTAAAAAAAAAAGATTATAGTTTTTAAAACACATCAAATTCTGAATTGAAAAAAGAAAAAAATTGAAAGAATATAAAAAAGAAATTGTATGGAAACACTGGAGCTTTTAATGTAACCGACTGGATGCTGGGAAAATATCACAATAGGGTACTGAACCCCTAATTAAAATGGCTTTTAACTTAATTGTTTCTGAGAGACTACTGGGAGTTAGTTTTCAAGCATCACGTCTAAATAATTCCTGGATTTAAATAAAGGTTCCATTGTATTTGAATTTTTACGGATTACCCTAATTTTCTATTTGCTTAAGAAAACATGCCCCTCCAATCCCCTACTCTCTCTCTCTCAAAAAAAAAAAATGCTGGGGACCAGCATTCCATTAACAAGGTGGCTTTTAGCCGAGATATTTACAGAAATTATTGGGGTTTATTATTATGTAACACGTCATCTAAATATCGCTAAATTAAAAGAAATTCCATTGTGTGAGAACGTTGATAAATTGTTGCTTACATTCTGTAGGCACAAGCTTGGCTGTGTGGTTAAGAAGCTTGTTCTTTAACCTCATGGTTCCAGGTTCAGTCCCACTGTGTGGCACCTTGGGCAATCGTTTTTTTTACTTTAACTTTTGACTGATCTATGCCTCATGAGTGGATTTAGCTGATGGAAACTAAAAGAAGCCCATTGTGTATCAATTGGTGCAAGCAATAGGTTAAGAGGCTTGCTTTTCAACAATGTGCTTGCTGGTTCAGTCCCACTATGTGGTACCTTGAGCAGTTGTTTTTTACTTTAGCTTCCAACTGATCAATTCCTTGTGAGTGGATTTAGTTGATGGAAACTGAAAGAAGCCCATTATGCACCTGTTAGTGCAGGTAAGATTGTGTGGTTAAGAAACCAGGTTCAGTCCCACTGCATGGCACCTTGGGTAAGTTTTTTATACTTTAGCCCTAGACTGATCAATTCCTTGTGAGTGGATTTAGTTGATGGAAACTGAAAGAAGCCCATTATGCACCTGTTAGTGCAGGTAAGATTGTGTGGTTAAGAAACCAGGTTCAG
>NC_069009.1:6214046-6216925 GCF_001194135.2 Octopus bimaculoides
ACTGATCAATTCCTTGTGAGTGGATTTAGTTGATGGAAACTGAAAGAAGCCCATTATGCACCTGTTAGTGCAGGTAAGATTGTGTGGTTAAGAAACCAGGTTCAGTCCCACTGCATGGCACCTTGGGTAAGTTTTTTATACTTTAGCCCTAGACTGATCAATTCCTTGTGAGTGGATTTAGTTGATGGAAACTGAAAGAAGCCTGTTGTGTATCTACTAATGCCAGCAAGGCTGTGGGATTAGGGAGCTTGCTTTTTCAACTACATGGTTCTGGGTTCAGTCCCACTCTGCAACACATTGGGCAAGTGTTTACAGAAGTGTCCTCTACTATGGCACCAGGCTGACCGATTCCTTGTGAGTAAATTTGGTGGATGGAAACTGTGTGGAAGCCTAGTGCATATATGTATATGTTTGTGCATGTGTTTTTCTGTTTGTCTCCTCAACATTATTTGACATCTGGTGTTGATTTGTTTACATCCTGATAACTTAGTGTTTCAGAGAAAGAAACTGATAGAGTACATACCAGGCATGGCTGTGTGGTAAGAAGTTTGCCTCCTTACAACGTGGTTCTGGGTACAGTCCCAATGTATGGCACATTGGGCAAGTGTCTTCCACTATAACCTCACGTGAACCAAAACCTGTGTGCGCATGTGTGTCTTTCTGACGGTGTTTGCCTCTCATAACCACTTGAAAACTGTGGCTGGTGTGTTTACATTCCTGTAACTT
Source organism: Octopus bimaculoides (assembly GCF_001194135.2). Classification (NCBI taxonomy): domain Eukaryota; kingdom Metazoa; phylum Mollusca; class Cephalopoda; order Octopoda; family Octopodidae; genus Octopus; species Octopus bimaculoides. The sequence continues at coordinate 6,214,773 of NC_069009.1, forward strand.
AGCAGTTCAGCAAATTAAACTAAAAAAAATAAAAGATAGTATTAGGATTGATTCATTGATTCATTCATCTTAAATTTTTTAAGGTGATGCCCCAGCATGGCCACAGTCTAATGACTGAAATAAGTGAAAGATAAAACAAAAAAGCCACAAGTCATTATTAAAATGGCTTTTAGTTGAATTCTTTAACAGAAATTATTACCGTAAGCCATCTAAATATTCCTCAATTCAGATAAATGTTCATTGTATCAGAATTTTTTAATGGTAACTCCAATTTACTAGTTGCTCAAGAAAACCCAAACCCTCAGTCCCCACCTTCGCAAAATATGGAAAAAATGAATGAAAAGAAAAAAGGGTAAATGCTTAAATAAAAACCAGGGATTTCAGATTTCACGCCCCCATTCTCACAACAGCTTTTAGTTGGTGATCATCAGAGATTGTTCTAAAACACATGTCATCTAAATGCGTCTTAATTTAAAAGAAATTGCTTTGCATGAAACTGCAGAATTCTACAAGAGGATAGTGGGTGGGGGAAGGTGCTTTTGGGCTGTTAAAATAAAAAATAAAATAATGATTTAAAACACACACAGGGTCGTCCCCTTCATGGAATGGACTATTTTGTCGACACAAAATTAGACTATCATTAAAATTCTTAAGTCAGATAATTTTCCATGATTCAACATAATTATTTCAATATCATTATTAATATTACCATTATTATCAATATTTTTATTCTATTATTATTATTATTATTATTATGGTTATTGGTGTCTTTATAATTATTTAAATTTGGTTTTTGTCATATCTCTCCCACTGACGGTTGACTCAGGATAAATATTATTATTATTATTATTATTATCATTATCATTATTGGATCGATATAATTGACTAGCCCCCCTCCCCAAAAATGTCAGGCCTTGTGCCTATAATAGAAAGGTTTGTTACTATTATTACTGTTTAGGGGTTGATAAAATAAATACCAGTTGACTACTGGGGTCGATATAATTGACTTATCCCTACCCCCAAAATTTCAGGCCTTGTGCCTATTGTAGAATGGATTATTATTATTAATATTATTATTATTACTATTATTATTATTATTAAGGCAGTGAGCTGACAGAAACGTTAGCATGCTGGACGAAATGCTTAGTGATATTTCGTCTGTCTTTACGTTTTGAGTTCAAATTCCGTCAAGGTCGACTTTGCCTTTCATCCTTTCAGGGTCGATGGATTAAGTACCAGTTGCATACTGAGGAGAGGGGGGGGGCGATCTAATTGACTGCCCTCCCCCTCCCCAAAAACTTCTACCACCAACACCACCACCAACACCACCACCCCCAACACCATCACTACCACCACATCAACATCCTCATTACCATCACCTCACCACCAACGCCACCACCCCCAACACTACTACCACCAACATCACCACCACCACCAGAACCCTCATTACCACCACCACCACTACCACCATCGATACCACCAACACCACCACCGCTGCCACCAATTATTCTCCAAGCAAAGCAACATTGCTGTTGATATTGTTCTGGTTGTTGTTGTTCTTTGTTTATTTTGAATGCTAACTCAAAGGTTTGGCACTTTTTTGCTACGTTTCAGCTACCACTCCTGGGACATGTGCATATACGTACATGTGTGTATGTATGTATATGTCTGTGTTTATAAGTGGGGATATGTGTGTGAGCCTGTGTACTTGAATACACCCATGTACTGCGTATGTGTATATACATGTATGTGTGTGTTTATGTACATGTGTATATGTATGTGTATGAATGCATGTATCGGTATGTGCTTATGTGTGTGTATGTGTATATATATATATATATATATATATATATATATCATAAATATACAGGGATTAGCAATTGAGTTGCTTCTCCAACATACTGAAAATTCAGAAATAGCAGTCAAAGAACTACTGATTCCAAACTACAAATTTTTCTCTAAAGCGGATGGCGATATTTATGGCACACATAGAACAAAAAACCGGAGGGAAAAGCGTAAACAAACCAAGCCTTTAGTTAATTGGATACGAATCGTTTCATGGTTAAGTGAATGGAAATTTCACTATTCCAATCTTCAGCCCAAATATTCTGATAGATATGAAAGTGTCTCTAAAAAAAAATTCACGGTAATTT
>NC_069009.1:6217934-6218416 GCF_001194135.2 Octopus bimaculoides
ACCAACACCACTACCACCTCAACATTTCCACCCCCCCACCACCAAGGATCTTCCAGATGTATATTACTGCATACCTCTCCCGCCTTCTCTCCAGCGAGTAGAGTCTTAGCTGTTTCAGTCTTTCCCAATAGCTGACCAGTTGCAAAGAGACAATCGTCTTTGTGAATCTTCTCTGGATTGCTTCATGGTCCGCTGTTAATTTCACACTGGTGGGTGACCATAGCTGTGAGCAGTAACCCAGGCGGCTGAGGACGAATGTCCTCCAGAGGACCATCATGGTTTCCTTATCTCTGGTTCTGAATGTTCTCAGAATCCATCCAGCCAGTCGTGTGCACTTTGTTGCCATTCTGGTATCATCACTCATGTCGATACCCAGGTCTCTCACTGATTTAGGCTCTGGGATTGGAATTCCCTGTGGACCAGTGTACTCTGTAAGTTTCATATTCAGTTTTGGACGTTGGTAGCACAGGGCTATATATATA
>NC_069009.1:6218564-6219398 GCF_001194135.2 Octopus bimaculoides
ATATATATATATATATATATACATGCATTTGTGTGTGTGTATATATATAGATATATACATGTATGTATGTGTGGGTGTGTATATATATGTATATATGCGTGTGTTTATATATCAGTTCATGCACTTCCCTAACAGTTCCTGAGTGACCTAGTGTGTAATTGAAACCCCATCAAAATCTTTAAATGTTCTTTACACAAGCTCCATCATCCAACTATACCAGCATCAACACCACAAGGCCTCAAATATATTGCTTGTTTTGTCCTTGTACTTTTTTTTTGTTTTCTTTTTTCAATTTTATAATTGCAGGGATGGAGATGTTGCTGTTTTGTATGAGTTTCTTATTTATTTTCTTTATTCAGAAATAAAATATTCTTATTAAATAAATGTTGTTGTTTGTTTCATGTCCTCTTCAAAGTTTATGAAATGTTTTAATGACATCAACGATATACAGTTCTTGCTGGGAAGGATAAAGTTTCTTGAAAGAAGAAATTCAAAGGAAAACTTTGGTATGATGGTAGAAAGACTGTCATGCTTACAGGTGACGTGTCTTCAAGTTTTCTATCCAAAACGGTTTTACAACACGATATTTATCTGTTTCAGTCATTCAAAACAGCAACACCAGTTGTCAAGCCATGGTGTGTGTGTGTGTGTGGGGGGGGACAAACACAGACAGAAGCACACGTACACACACACATATGTGCAATGGGCTTCTTTCAGTTCCCATCTACTGAATCCACTCACAAGGATTTGATTGGCCCAGGCTATAGTAGAAGACACTTGCTTAAAATGCCATGCAGTGGGACAGAACCCAGAACCAAGTGAAGCAAATTTCTT
>NC_069009.1:6219408-6221408 GCF_001194135.2 Octopus bimaculoides
CTGAATCCACTCACAAGGATTTGATTGGCCCAGGCTGTAGTAGAAGACACTTGCTTAAAATGGTGGTTAGGATATTGCACTCATGATCACTAGACAGTGGGTTCAATCCTCAGACCAGGCAGCATGTTATATTCTTGACCAAAGCCCTTCAGTTCACTTTGCTCTGCAGGTGGGAGACTCGCAGAACCATTTGCACATCAACAGAAATGCTTTATGGCATATCTTAGATCTCCTTACATTCTGAGTTCAAATCCCACTTGCCTGCAAATGGCAACTGGAAATCACTCCAGTGTTCGTCCCAAGTCTAGTCATGGTATCCAATGTTCCAGTGATTTATTTAATTGCGATAGGATGGGCCTCATCGAGGAAATGACAAGGTTCTGGGACATGTGGCAATTTGCTATGCTTGAGAATACTAAGTAAAATTGGTGTCAACCACACATACAAGCTTGTCCTTTACCGGTGCCAGTGCCAAATAAAATGCACTCATGCTGGTGCTGCATAAATGCACCTGTGTTGGTGACACGTAAAGAGCACCCAATCCACTCTGTAAAGTGGATGGTATTAGGAAGGGCATCCAGCTGTAGAGACCATTCCAAAGAAGACAACTCAAGCCTGGCCAGCTCCTTGTCAAACTGTCTGACCCAGACCAGAATGGAGAGTGGACGTTAAACGATGATGATGATGATGATGATGATGATGATGGTGATGATGATGATGATGATATGCTTACAAGGGTTTCTTTTAGTCTCTGCTTACCAAATCCACTCACAAGGTTTTGGTCTGCTCAAAGTTACAGCACAAGACAATTATCGAAGGTGCCACAATGTGGGACTGAACCTAGAGCTATTTGGTTGGGAAGTAAACTTCTTACCACACAGCTACACCTTCACCTATATGTATACATATATATGTGTACATATATATATGTATACATATATATATGACAAGCTTCTTTCAGTTTCCATCTACCAGATCCATTCACAAGGCTTTTGTCAGCCTGAGGCTATAGTAGAAGACACTTGCCCAAGGTGTCATGCAGTGGGACTGAACCTAGGACCATGTGGTTGGGAAGCAAACTTCTTACCATTCAGCCACACCTGCTTGTGTTTGTATGTGTTTTGTCTTATCGCATGATAATGGTAAGTAAGCACCACGGCCAGACAAATAGTGCCATATGCTTCCAATGTTTCATGAAAATTTTCCCAGACATGGTGAAACTTTACCTTGCTTGGAAATAGGCAAAAATAGTAAATACCCCCCTTTGGTTATGAATGATCATGGGATTGCTTGTAGAAATTTACCCCCCAAGGCACAAGTCCAGGCAAGTTTGTTTATGGAAGACCAGCAATTGCCCATGCATACTGGGCTCCCCTCTTCACGCCACCGATGTTATCCAAGGGAAAGGCAAAGGGGCCGATACAGCTTGGCACCTGTGATGTTGCAACTCATTTCTACAGATGAGTGAACTGGAGCAACATGAAATAAAGTGTCTTGCTCAAGAACATAACACAGCCTGGTCTGAGAACTGAACTCACTATCTCATGATTGTGAGCCCAAGACTCGAAACACTGAGCCATTACACCTTCATTGGAAATCAGTAAAAGAATTGTGTATATACAAGTAAATAAGTAAAGGAATTGTATGTGTATAAATGTTTGTGTGTGTGTGTGTGTATGTATATATATTAAATTTATTTGGTCTGTGCATTACGCATCCTTGACTGTTAATTGAAGCGACCAATCCATGGCCATTATTTGAAACAACCAATCAAACGAATCCATGTGTTTTAAATTTTATATTACTTTCGATTGCATTGTTATCCTTTCTCCACTTCTAACAAAACTGTCCGATGAACGGGAACGTGAAACTCAGAGTAACGTTTTTTTTGTTATATTTCTGCTGCTTTTAAATAAAGCATATTACTCTACCTCTGGTATTTGAGTACTCTTTTTTTCCACCTTGTTGCACATTTCATGTGCTTACTCCGGTATATATAT
>NC_069009.1:6222126-6223184 GCF_001194135.2 Octopus bimaculoides
GGACGAGCCGTTTTAGCGATGCGTCCTGCCCAAGCTCGTCGAAACGCCGGTGTTAAAACGTGGGTGGCTGATGAAGGAGATGTTCTCTATGTGGCTCGTGTGTTGGCTGATGAAGGAGATGTTCTCTATGTGGCTTGTGTGTTCTCGTCTACGTTTGTTTGCAATGTCCTGTACCCAGATATGCACCTATACATACAGGTGGATGTCGGTATGCACATACCTGTACGTATATATGCATATACTCATTTACTATTTGTTTTTATATATATATATATATATATATGTATGTATGTATATCAGTCTGTTGGAGTGCTTCAATTGATCAAAATGTAAACTCTATATCATCCATTTTGTCCTGAAGATCTTCCATCGAGACTACTCTCTGATGGACCATGACAGTCAAGCTTCTGAATATATATAATTGTTCAAATGTTTTAGTGCGTTTTGGTTTTTCTCAAATATATTAACTACTGACAATATATATACATGTATAGATAAGCATACGGATATATACACAGACACACAAATATACATACTCATGTACATATATATATGTATGTATGTATGTATGCATGAAAATATACACACATACACGTGAACACATATGCATGCATAAGTAAAGATGGGGGCAAAAATTCAGTGGTTTCTCCAATAAAAGACCCACTTCAATAAATGCCTCTGACCCATGCCACCATGGAAAAGTGGACATAAAAACGATGGATGGTGATGAGGAGGATGGCGATATTTATGGCACACACAGAACAAAAAACCGGAGGGAAAAGCGTAAACAAACCAAGCCTTTAGTTAATTGGATACGAATCGTTTCATGGTTAAGTTAATGGAAATTTCACTATTCCAATCTTCAGCCCAAATATTCTGATAAATTTGAAAGTGTCTCTAAAAAAATTCACGGTAATTTTTGGCCATGCGACAACAGAAATCAACGATAAGAAAGGCACTTACGAATTCATCGGCTAGCGAGTTCAGGCACCTCACCTCAAAGAAATCCATTCCATGTGCGTCACAAATAGTCCCGTATGAAAAAAAGTCCCGTGTGG
>NC_069009.1:6223546-6225986 GCF_001194135.2 Octopus bimaculoides
TATGTTGGAGAAGCAACTCAATGCTAATCCCTGTATATTTATGATGATAAATAGTTCTACCGATAAAGGTTTTTTTCATACTGAACTACTTGGCAAAATTGTTAATTATTAATTCTATTATTAATTGACAATTCTCTGCCCTTATTCTTGTATATTATATATATATATATATATATATATATATATACACCTGCATAATGTATCTATATATGTGTGTATGTGCTGATGTTTGCTTGTATATCTGTGTGTGTGTATCCCTATATATATATGTGTGTATAACCATGTGTGGGTGTGTGTTTTTATACAGGTCTATACATATGTGTGCGTGTGTAAATATATACCTGTGTTCTGTATGTGTGTATTGGTGTATGCTTGTGTATGTATCCCTATATATATGTGTGTATAAGCATTTCATGGGAGGGGGGTATGCGGGTGTATATATATATATATATGCGTGTGTGTGTAAATATATATATGTGTGTGTTTGTAAATATATACCTGTGTTCAGATATATGTATATGTGTATTGATGTACGATTGTATAACTGTATGTGTGTGTATATATATCCATGTATATGTGTGTATGCATGCATTGGAGGGAAGGGTGTGCCCCTTTTCATTTTTCTGAATTCTTCTTAAAAGGAAGGAGCCAGATTCAAAATAAAACAACCAAAGTTCCATCATTGAAATTTGGTTAACAGCAAGAATATTTCTTGCATATCAAAACTGAAATTTAGAAAACTCTTGCATATTTTTACCATTCCACTTTCAGAACGTATGTATAAAATTCATCACGTTAGCTTGTTTGCTTTTCAGCTTGGAAAATCAAACTTGAGAAAATCTCGCATATTTTTACTGTTCCACTTACAAATTGTATTTATAATGAGTGTATTATCAGTTTGGTTTCGTTTTCTGAAAACCCTAGCTTATCCACCTTGAACTGGCAACCCTACCATTTTGTTGAGGTTTTCACTGGAACATTCCACCAACATGTGTCTGCGTATGTGGGCATTTGTATGAATGTAAGTATGCATGTGTATAGGTATATGTGTATGATTGCATATATTTCTTTATCTTTTACATGTTTCAGTCATTGGACTGTGGCCATACTGGGGCACCCGCTTGAAGAGTTTTCGTGGAACAAATCATCTCCAGTACTTTTTAACCTTCTACAGTCTTCTACGCTGTCTATTGTTTCTCTATGTCAAACCATAAAGATATTGGGACATAAACAAACCAACCCCAGTTGACCAGCAGTATTGTGAGAAAGCATATCACAGACACATACATACACACACACACACACACATGTGTGTAGTTAATATATACGTGTGTGTTTGTATTTATGTATGTATATGCACAGGCATGACTGTGTGGTAAGAAGCTTGCTTCCCAACCACATGGTTCCGGGTTCAGTCCCACTACATGGCACCTTGGGCAAGTGTCTTCTACTATATCCTTGGGCTGATGAAAGCCTTGTGAGTGGATTTGGTAGACGGAAACTGAAAGAAGCCCATCGTATATATATATATATATATATATATTCATGTGTGTGTATCTTTGTGTCTGTGTTTGTCACCCCACCATCGCTTGACAACCAATGTTGGTGTGTTTACGTCCCCGTAACGATAGTGGTTCGGCAAAAGAGACCGATAGAATAAGTACTAGGCTTACAAAGAATAAGTCCTGGGTTGATATCTTCAACTAAAATACTCTTCCAGGTAGTGCTCCAGCATGGCTGAAGCCAAAGGACTGAAATAAGTAAAGGAATATATATATATATATGTGTGTGTGTGTATATATAATGTGTTTTTGTATATATATGTGTGTGTGTATATATATGTGTGTGTGTATATATATATGTGTGTGTGTATATATTAATATTATGTATGTATATATTGGCACACACACGCTGAGGCTTCATTCAGTTTTCATATACCAAATCCATTCACGAGGCTTTGGTCAGCTGGATGGACCTATAGTGCAAAACACTTGTCCAAGATGCAGTAAAGTTCAGTTGAACCCAGTACCACGTGGTTGGGAAGCAGCATTCTTAACCACATGACCTGTCATGTGTGTATATGTGTGTTTGTGTGCACGTTATGCTTATGCATGCGTACTTGCATGTAAATGTGAATGCATCGGTGTCATCACATATGTGGATTTGTACGTTGTGACCTGTGTATACATCTACACACGTGCATCTATATATATAAATATATATATATATACTACAGACAGAACCTCTGGAATGTTTTACACATTTTTCCAGTTCCGATAATGGCATGCAATTATGTGTGTGTGTATGTACATGTGTGCATATAATATATATGTGTGTGTGTGTATATATATATATATATGTGTGTGTGTATATACATATGTGTGTGTGTATATATACATGTGTAAGTGTGTGTGTGTACATATATATGTATGTGTATATA
>NC_069009.1:6226529-6227120 GCF_001194135.2 Octopus bimaculoides
ATTTATACATACATACATTTAAGTACCTATTTGTGTGTGTATATATATATATATATATATATATATATATATATATATACATGCACACACACATATACATGTAAGTGCTTGTATGTGTATATATATATATATATATATATATATACACACCCACATATACGCTCATATATACACACATATATACATCCATGTACACATTGATATGACACATTGTTTATTTATTTAGGCATGCTTTTGAAATTCCAGCCCTGTTTTATCCCAGTTCTAGCTTTTTAACTTGTGTTGTTTTAATGGCCGGCTCTTGTGTGTCTGTTTGTCTTGTGGGGGGGTGTCGGAAGTTCTCTTTAGATGTAGGTGTGTCTCTTTGTATGTGTGTGTGTAGGGGGGAGTGTCTGTACACACATATGCATATACATATATATGCATACTCATATATCCACATACGAATATATATATACATACACGACACATATATACATTTGTATACATACCCACACACACATATACATAAATACATACATGTGTGTGTATATATATATGTATATATATATATATATATATATATATATATATATATATATATATATATAT
>NC_069009.1:6227130-6231266 GCF_001194135.2 Octopus bimaculoides
ACACACACACACGTCTTTGTATACATATCTACACATATACAAGTGTATGTGTGTATGTATATATATATATATATATATACACACATGTATTTGTGTGCACGTGTATATTTATAATTTCTCCAACACGTGTAAACTGCCAAATCTACACTAGACCACGGTATTTAATTCCCTGTTAACTTCACAACACATATAAATAAACACTCCCCGATTGTCTGGCCATATGGGAAGCTGTTTGTTCCGTCGTGGAATCAGCTGAACACCCGTCATTATATAGTGCTCCCTCTGTTGTTTTTGTCATTTTTGTTTAGCCCAAGTTGGCTCTGATCCAGCAGAGATATGTATGTACGTAGTAATCTATTTTCTAACTGTGCTTAACCTTTTTCTTACCAAATTCCTGTGGAAATTATCAGCGTTCATTTCACTTTATTTTAAAAATCACAATATCAACCAGACCATCCGATGCTGTCATACACCACTGGTCACAATGCGCTTCCAATTCTATCTTCATTGCACCATTCTTTTCCTCCTTGACCCTAATTGCTTAACTAAAACGTCTTCCCAAGCGGCCTTTTATGATCTCTTAGATACTAATTGGCTACTGCACTGGTCTGTCTGTTGTCTCTGGACCCTGCAACATGTCCAGCCCAGAGGAACTTCTGGTTTCGGTATTTTGTGATTGCGCATTCACTCCTCTCTGTTCTTGAAATATCTCATTCCGAACGTGCTCTCTTAATACAGATAGGATGGATGTGAGTATAAAGGGTGAGTGTTTTTAAGTATCTGGGGTCACATGTGCCGGCAGATGGCAGTGGGGTGGCTGAGGAGGTGGGATATAGAGTGAGGGAGGGGAGTAAGATACTTGGAGTGGTGAGAGGTATGCTGAGGGATAAAAGGTTGAGTATGAAAGCGAAAAGAAGTGTGTATGGGGATGTGATTGTGCCAACAAAGTTATATGGTGCAGAGATGTGGGGGCTGAGAGAGGTGGAAAGGAGGTGACTAGATGTGTTTGAGATGAGATGTCTGAGGGCTATGGTTGGTGTGACATGGATGGACAGGATGTGGGATGAGAAGGTGTGAAGATGAGTAAGAATGAGAGAAAAAGAAAAAAAACTCTTAATGATATAATATAATAAATATAACAGATGCAAGCAGACCACAAGGTGCTGTTATACACCTGGTGCTCTTCCAATTCTGTCTTGATTGCAACATTCTTGTTTACCTTGACCCAAATTGCTGAACCAAACTGTCTTCCCATCGACATGAAGGCCTTCCAAGTGGCCCCGTTTCCAGTCTCTTGGATACCTCTTGGAAACTACACCTTGCAACATCTCCAGCTCAGCAGCACCTGTGCTTTTAGTATTCTGCCATCACATAATTCTCATGATCGTGAGATTGTGGTTTCAATTCCTGGACTGAGCAACACATTGTGTTCTTGAGCAAAACACTTCATTTCACATTGCTCCAGTCCACTCAGCTGGCAAAAATGAGTAATCTTGTGAGAGACCAGCGTCCATCCAGGTGGGGAATACTATAAGCCATGGAAACTAGGAAAACAACCCTTATGAGTCAGCATGACTCGAGATAACTTTATTTTTTTTATAGGTTCCAGCTGGTACATAAATCAATCCATAGATCTGAGATGCAAGGAGTGGCCCCATGCATATAGGGGCCACCATCATTGGCTCATATATACATACATAAGACAATATGGTGTGATTTGAGGAAGCTTTGGCTGCTATTTCTATCAGGACTAGCTACCATTTAGAGGTCTCCCACATTGACTCATATATACATATTTTTTTATTCTTTTACTTGTTTCAGTCATTTAACTGGGGCCAAGCTGGAGCACCACCTCAAAGGGTGTTATTCGAAGAAATCGACTCCAGGACTTATTGAAAGCCTTGTACTTATTCTATTAGTCTCTTTTGCTGAACCACTAAGTTACGGGGACGTAAGCACACCAGCATTGGTTGTCAAGCATAAGCTGGGGAGCAAACACTGACACACACACACAAATATATATATATATATATATATATATATATATATATATGATGAGCTTCTTTCAGTTTCCATCTACCAAATCCACTCACATGACTTTGGTTGACTCAAGGTTATAGGAGACACTTGCCCAAGGGCCACACAGTCACACCTGTGCCTATATTGCCTCATACATACATAAGACAGTAGGATGTGATTTGAGGGAGATTTGGCTGTTATTTCTGTCAGTGCTAGCTACCATTTAGAGGCCTCCCTTATTGACTCATACATACATATATAGATACATAAGACAGTAGGGTGTGATTTAAGGGAGATGTAGCTACTATCTCTAGCAGACCAAGTGCCCACCTAGAGGTATTCCTTGTTTTGTTTCATGTTGTTGCTGTTAATGTTGTTGCAGTTATGTACTGTTTACATCTCTGATAACACAATAGATCACATGTTTGTGCATTGTTAATCCTTCCTCCCCACCACTCCCTGTTGCTCATCCCTTCTCAGCCTGGGTCGTCTTCCCCTCCCCCGACCACCACCATAACCGCCCAAGGCCCTACATGATGCAATCTTGTTCCTGACATCAGCCACCCTTGTAAAAGAGGTTCATACCCGTAATAAGGAGCAAGTAACCTTAGCAACATTGTCATCATCATCCTCGTCGTTGTCATCATCATCATCATCATCATCATCACCATCGCTAACGGTAACTACAAGAACTACATCAGATCCTTACATTTATAGCACTTGTGACATCACCACCACTACAACTACTACCACCAACACAACTACTACTACTGCCACCACCACCACTACTACTACTGCCACCACTACTACCACCACTACTAACACTAGCACTAACAGCATACCAATGCTGACACAACTGTTGCTACTACAGTCACTACTACCACCATCTCCACAACTACAATTGTCACTGCTACAACCTCTACCACCACTACTACCACCAACACCATCGTCATTACTACCATGACTGCTACAACTACTACCAACACCACTGCTACCACCAACACTGTCGCCATTATCACCACCTCCGCTACGACAACTACCACCATCACTTCTACAATCATTACCATCGTTACCACTACTACAACACAAACATTTGCCTTGATTACAACAAATTCTAAATTAATTCAGTTTTAATTAAAATTCAAACATTGCAGCATCATATTACCGTTGTTTTGTGAGGTAGGGGTTGGGTGGGAGATTAGGTGTGGGTGGGTAGGGGAGAGTGGGTGGTGGAGTAGTAAGGGCTGTTGTTGTTGATGTTGTGTAGTGCCATATCGGGCCTGATATAGTAAACCCCTGTCATGGTTGCAGTGGTTAAGAAGTTCGCTTCGTTGCCATAGGTTTGGTGTTTCAATCTTGTGCCACAGCAACTTACTTCACCATTCTGTCATTGGCACTACCACTGCCAACACTACAACATTGCCACCACTGACACCAAACCCATGACCATTAGCACCAGCCTGACCACCAATACCACCACTGCAACTGAAAACGAACACTACAGTTTCTAACACTTCCAGCAACACTATGAGTGACTACAACAACACTGTCTCCATCGTGACTATGACAACCACCAACACCACTACCACCTCAACATTTCCACCACCCCGCACCACCAAGCAACCATCAGCACCACTACCACCACCAACACCACTACCACCTCAACATTTCCACCCCCCACCACCACCAAGCAACCATCAGCACCACTACAACCACCAACACAACCACCACGACCACCACTACAACCATCAGCACCAAAATCACAACTACCTGCACTACCAACAACAACCACCACAACCACCACCACCGCCACCTCATTATTCCAACCACCACCAACACTCCAGCCACGCCCAGCTTACAACCACCACCTTCACAACTTCCACTATAACCACCAGTGTCACCAGCAGAAATTATATAAGATGGGAACAAATATGCTTTTGGGCCCTGGGAAGGAAATGAAGTCCTCTCAGCATTCAAAATCTGTGCTGAAGTTTGAAGGACACTAGCACATGCCCCCCTACAACATCAATGAGTTTCTCATTTTTTCCTTTATTCAGAAACAAACTATTTCGTTTTGCATGCTGATAGCACAAGGCTTGAAACTTTCCAGCATTAAA
>NC_069009.1:6231366-6231988 GCF_001194135.2 Octopus bimaculoides
TCAGTTCCCATCTACTGAATCCACTCACAAGGATTTGATTGGCCCAGGCTATAGTAGAAGACACTTGCTTAAAATGCCATGCAGTGGGACAGAACCCAGAACCAAGTGAAGCAAATTTCTTACCACACAGCGACACCTGTGCCTCTATACACACACACACACAGCATTGTCTACACAGAGATACATATATGTATATATATCACATATCTTTTCCTTGTTTCAGTCATTTGACTGTGGCCAGGCGGGGGTACAACCTTAAGGAATTTTAGTCGAACAAATGACCTCAGCATTTAGTTTTGAAGACTGGTACTCACTATATTGATCTCTTTTACGAAACCACTATGTTGCAGGGATGCAAACAAACCAACACCAGTTTTCAAGTAGTTGTGGTAGACACACAGAGGCTTAGCTATATATATATATATATATATATATATATATTGATAGAAATGGTAAGACAACAAAAGAATGAAAGAGACCTCAATATTATGTAAATAGAGGAATTTATCTGTAAATATGATATGTGACAATTATTTGGTAGCCATGATAAAACTCTGAGTTTTGGATGTCGGGGTGGAAACCCTGCCATCTCTTCACAATGCGCCATCGAAAAAAATGTAAG
>NC_069009.1:6232689-6233696 GCF_001194135.2 Octopus bimaculoides
AAGTGTAAACAGCTGAATACTTGTTAGTGATTGGTTGAAATTATCGAAATAAGACAATTTTTTACATGAAATAAATTCGAATACAAAAATTTAGTTCTGTTCTATAACACAAAATAGATAAGTATACGAAGTTTGAAAGTCTTTCGGTACCAAAAACACTACGTAAAACATTAATGAAAACTGGTGCCCCCGTTTTGAACAGGATCCGAAACTTGCATCCCAACTACATGGTTCCAGGTTCAGTCCCACTGCATGGCACCTTGGGCAAGTGTCTTCTACTATAGCTTACCAAAGCCTTGTGAGTGGATTTGGTAGATGGAAACTGAAAGAAGCCTACTGTTTTTATATATATATATATATATATATATATCTAGGGCCACCTTCAGTCATGGCTGACCATGGGTATCATGTCCGTCCATTTATTGTCTCAGTCGGGCCGTTCAGCTTGTGCAGCGCCTCTTGTGTCTATGGAAACCAATGGGAGAATAACGGTCTTGGTCACATAGATCACATCTGTTTGTGGATTCTGGTCTGTCAGCTGTCAATCCCTTACGCCAGGCTTGCTTTTCTGCAGCTGCAGCTGACAGCTTCTCTTCACCAATCCTTAGTTGTTTGAGAAGTGTGCTTTTCCACCTGGTGCAGTGGTCCTCCCAGGAGTTGATGTCGATGTTGAGTGCCTTCATGTCCCTCCTGCACACGTCCTTGTACCTCAGCTGCAGGCGGCCCTTGTTCCTCTGTCCTGCTGCAAGTTGTCCGTAGAGAATGTCTTTTGGGATTTGGCCATCCTCCATACGGCAAACGTGGCCTAGCCAGCAGTCAACGTTGTCTCAGCAAGGTGTACATGGAAAGGAGTCCAGCACCAGGCAGGACGTCGGGGTTGGTCACTTTGTCCTGCCAGGAGATGCCAAGTATGTGTTGTAGGCTTCTTAGATGGAACCTGTTCAGCTTTTTTTCCTGACGGGCATATGTGGTAGATGGAAACTGAAAGAAGCCCACCGTATGTATAT
>NC_069009.1:6235980-6238702 GCF_001194135.2 Octopus bimaculoides
GTATGAAGAAAAATTTATAGTCTTTGGACTAAAATTTTACACGCTAGGCCACTGGTGGTAGAAATTTCTAATATTTCTAATTACCCTTCGATATTATTAATTAATGAAAGGTTTAGATAGTCTCTAATACCTGTTTATAGAATATCCGAGCATTTGGAACATCATGTCAAGTGACGATTCCATAGGCTGGGTATTCCATCATCTGAGTGTTCCCTAAACATTTCGCCCGGTGTGCTAATGATTCTGCCAGCTCGCTGCCTTAATAATAATAATAATAATAATAATAATCATTTCTACTCTAGGCACAAGGCCTGAAATTTTGCAGGAGGGGACTAGTTGATTAGATTGATCCCAGTAGGCAACTGGTACTTATTTGATCGACCCCGAAAGGATGAAAGGCAAAGCCAATCTCAGCAGAATTTGAACTCAGAATGTGAAGACAGATGAAATGCTGCTAGGCATTTTGCCCAGTGTGCTAATGATTCAGCCAGCTCACCGCTTTAATAATAATAAAGATAACCCTTTCTACAAAATGCTCTACGCTTGGAATTTGACTCCAGTACTTAACTGGCCCCCAAAGGATAAAAGACAAAGTCAACCTCAAAAGAATTCGAACCAACAATTCTGTCAGCTTACTGCCGTCATAACAACAATAATAATAATAATCCTTCCTACTGTAAGTTACAAGACCTGAAATTGTGGGGGAGGGGACTAGTCGATTACATTGACCCCAGTCCATAACTGGTACTTATTTCATCAATCCCAAAAGGATGAAAGGCAAAGTTGACCTCAGTTTTGGGGCAGGGGATAAGTTGGTTAAATCAACCCCAGTGTTTAACTGGTACTTATATCATCAATCCCGAAAGGATGAAAGGCAAAGTCGACCTCAGCAGAATTTGAACTCAGAATGTAAAGACAGATGAAATGCTGGCATGCTAACGGTTCTGCCAGTGTGCCACCCTAATAATAATAGTAATAATAATAATAATAATGGTTTCAAATTTTGACACAAGGGCTGCAGTTTTGGGGCAGGGGATGAGTTGATTACATCGACCCAAGTGTTTAACTGGTTCTTATTTTATCGACCCTGAAAAGATGAAAGGCAAAGTCGACCTCAGTGGAATTTGAATGTATAATAATAATATGCCCTGATGCAGTGTTATGCATTACACTATGCCCTCATGCAGTACCAGGCCGTGGTTCTCATGGCATCTGATCTTAATTGATTGGAAGTGTTATCATATACATTGTTTTGTCTTGGTATAAAAGATGGGCTACAGCAAATATTCTGCTCAATACCACAGATTTGCTTGTCAGTTGTTTGACCTTAACCAGTTGAGCATGTCCTTTGGTGGCTGACGATATGTGCATCTCTGATCATGAGCAGAAGTAGTGGGGGAGCATCATAGCCATGTGTTGAGAGGAATTCTTTGGGGTTTGAATAATTCACTTTTGGAAACATAGCTGTTTCATTCAACATTCAACCCTTATTCAGGGACCTTTGGAGCAGGATAGGCTGCTCGACCAGAAGAAAATTCTGAGCCCCACTTTCAAGGTCATGCGCTGTTTATCTTGATATGAGATCACCATGTCACACACATATGGTTGTGATGCATGTGCCTGGTGTACCCTTATCAGACGGGTAGTCATGATGGGTATATTGGGCTTCGTATATTTGTACCCAGTGTTGGTTTGATGGCATGCACTGCACTCTTATTCAATAATAATAATAATAATAATAATAATAATAATAATAATAATCTCTAATCGCAGGAAGAGAAGCTACAAGAGTAACACTCCTATTATAAACCAGGGTCAGAGAGGTTTGAAGTGAGCTAGGTATTCTCTTAGTACTGTTTCCATCCACCGAATTCACTCACAAGGCTTTGGTCAGTCCTGGGGCCTAGGGTAAAAGACATTTACCCCAAAGTAGCATGTACCAGGATTGAACTCATTACCACATGATTGAAAAGCAAGCTTTTTAACTATTAACCAACCACACTGTCACATAAATCTGTCACTGGTATCAGTAAACAGCTGAGAATGAAGTACAACAGAGTACATACATGGCATGTACTCTGCTCCAGTTATGTAACTTTGAATTTTTTTCAAACTTTTTACTTCACATTAAGTACAAACCTATAAACACACACATGTTCCAGGGTATATACCCTCCCAAACAAGCATATATGTATATATATATCTATATATATATATGAGTGTGTGTGTGTGTATACATGTTCCCAAACTGAAATCTACAATGATTTTCAAGCCGGTGGGGTACGCCTGTTTTTGATATTTTCTTTTTTAATCTTTAATAATCGTTTGCGACTGGAGAAAGATTCTAAATGTGATAACATTTTGCGCAGTCACAGACCATTTAAATGGCAGGGGGCTGGCAGTGGGTAGGGAGTGGGGATAATTCCTTATTTGTACATAAATAACCTTAAAACGGGGGCAATTGTGCACTGAATGGTCCCAGATTTGTCTCCCTTATCTGATCTTCTGATCTGTGTTTGCTATATCACTTCAATGTGTGTATACTGTACATGTATGGATGTATGTATGCCTGTATATATATGTTTATATATATATATGCATGCACATATGATATGTATGTTTGTGTGTGTGTGTGTGTGTGTGTGTGTGTGTGTGTGTATGCACAGACATGTATAATATGTATGTATATGTCTCTCTCTCTCTCTCTCTCTCTTTCTATATA
>NC_069009.1:6239219-6239757 GCF_001194135.2 Octopus bimaculoides
ATATATATATATATATATATATATATATATATATATATAGCCTTTTACTTGTTTCAGTCAGTCAACAGTGGCCATGCTGGGGCACCACCTTGAAATGTTTTAGGCAAACTCGTCAACCCCATCACTAATTTTTAAGTCTAATCCTCACAGCGTGCAGCACCCTAATCACTTGACCATACACCTTCACTGGTGGTTAGGATATTGCACTCATGATCACTAGACAGTGGGTTCAATCCTCAGACCAGGCAGCATGTTATATTCTTGACCAAAGCCCTTCAGTTCACTTTGCTCTGCAGGTGGGAGACTCGCAGAACCATTTGCACATCAACAGAAATGCTTTATGGCATATCTTAGATCTCCTTACATTCTGAGTTCAAATCCCACTTGCCTGCAAATGGCAACTGGAAATCACTCCAGTGTTCGTCCCAAGTCTAGTCATGGTATCCAATGTTCCAGTGATTTATTTAATTGCGATAGGATGGGCCTCATCGAGGAAATGACAAGGTTCTGGGACATGTGGCAATTTGCTATGCTTGAG
>NC_069009.1:6240388-6241816 GCF_001194135.2 Octopus bimaculoides
TGTATATTTATAATGATAAATAGTTTTACCGATAAAGGTTTTTTTCATACTGAACTACTTGGCAAAATTGTTAATTATTAATTCTATTATTAATTGACGATTCTCTGCCCTTATTCTTGTATATCTATATATATATATATATATATATATATGCTTGTGTCTGTGTTTGTCCCCACCCTACCCCACCATCGCTTGACAACCAATGTTGGTGTGTTTATGTCCCTGTAGCTAAGGGACATAAGTACTAGGCTTACGAAGAATAAGTTCTGGGATCAGTTTGTTCAAATAAGGGCAGTGCTCCAGCATGGCCACATATGTCTGTGTCTGTGTTTGGCTTTATCCCCCACCAGTGCTGATGTGTTTATGCTCCTGTAACTTAGCAGTTCGGCAAAGGAGATTGATAAATAAGTACAAGACTTTAAAAAATAAGCACTGAGGATGATAAATTTGACTATAAATTCTTCCAGGCATTGCCCCAGTATGGCCATGGTTTAAGTATAAATTGAAGGAAAAGGCTAAAGATTGATAGGAGTGGCTGTGTGGTAAGTAGCTTGCTTACCAACCACATGGTTCCGGGTTCAGTCCCACTGCGTGGCACTTTTGGCAAGTGTCTTCTACCATAGCCTCGGGCCAACCAAAGCCTTGTAAGTGGATTTGGTAGACGGAAACTGAAAGAAGCCCGTCGTATATATGTATGGCTAAATCAGCCCATATATGATGGCTAAATCAGATTGGAGCCAGGTGTAGCCATCTGGTTTCACCAGTCCTCAGTCAAATCGTCCAACCCATGCTCGCATGGAAAGCGGACGTTAAACGACGATGATGATGATGATGATGATGTGTGTGTCTGTGTTTGTCCCCCCGACATCGCTTGACAACCGATGCTGGTGTGTTTATGTTTCTGTAACTTAGTGGTTCGGCAAAAAGAGACCGATAGAATAAGTACTAGGCTTACAAAGAATAAGTCCTGGGGGTCGATTTGCTCGACTAAAAGGCGGTGCTCCAGCATGGCCGCAGTCAAATAACTGAAACAAGTAAAAGAGTATATCTACTTATATTTTCTATCTATATACATAGTCTTTTCTACTCTAGGCACAAGGCCTGGAGTTTTTGGCAGAGGAGGGGGGATGGGTGCAGTTGATTAGATCGACCCCAGTACACAACTGGTTCTTATCTTATTGACTCCGAAAGGATGTAAAGCAAAGTCGACCTCGGTGGAATTTGAACTAAGAACGTAAAGACAGATAAAATACTGCCAAGCATTTTAACCAGAGTGCTAACCGTTTCTGCCAGCTTGCCCCCTTTCATAATACATAACAGCAGTTACACGTGTGTAAATATATGTGCACTATATTTATCCTCCCCCTCCACACACACACACACACCGACGTTCCGGTTGAACTGCTCAGTGTGTAAACCCCCCCCCCC
>NC_069009.1:6242902-6244842 GCF_001194135.2 Octopus bimaculoides
TATATATATATATATATATATATATATATATATATCTATATAAATATATATATATAAACACACACACAATTAAAACCTGGGCAGCTCTGCAGCCTACCAGTTCCTGTCAAACCATCCAACCCATGCCAGCATGGAAAATGGACATCAAATGATGATGATGATGATGTATAATACTTTGACATAATCCTTTTATACAAGAACAGCACCGTTCTCTCCTCCTCCTTTCACTCTTTCCATATGTGTGTGTGTGTGTGTGTTTGTGTGTTTGAGTGCATATGCGTATGGTTCCTTTTAAGGATATCTAAATACAGCCATCTGCGGATCTCTTACGTATCTCTCTAACATGTCCGGTCGGTCACACCGCTTGCGGAGATTCCTGGGACTCTCAATAACCACCCAATTCCATTGGGACTGGGAGCTTGAGTCAGCGTGAGTCTTCCATTAGCTGATGACACAACCACGGACACCAAGCCTATGGATATGTCACAGTTACTCTCCTGATAAAGCTTGGTGGTCCTGACCGGATTCCTCTGCTCAGCATCTACGTAAGAAGCACCATTGGTTGAGTTTAGCTCTTCTACTAACCCTATCACAATCGACCATGCTGCAGTCCCACAACTTCACCATATCCTTAGCAGATAGCTTAACAAGTGCAACCCATAAGTATTCAGGGCATAGTCACCTCTCCATGAGGTATTTTCAAGATACTTACATACCCTAACATGAAAATCTTTGTAATTCCTATTAGTAAACGAAACATATGTAATGATGAATAATTTTCCTACTTCCTGTTTTCTGATGCTGTCATATGTAGATACATGGAGGGGTGGGTAGATAGTTATTATCTGACTACCTCTATCTGTCTATGTATCTATTTATATCTGTAGCTATCTATTTATCCATCTTCCAACCTCTGTCTACCTATATGTTTTTTTCTATCCATCCATGTCTTCCTCTATATATATGTATCAATTTATTTAACCATTTACCTATCTATTTATCAGGTCACCTATCTATTTATCTATCTATTTATCCATTCATCCAGCTGTCAGTCTTTGTGTGTGTATATATATATAATTATATATATATATATACATATATATATGTGCGTGTATATATATATATATATATATATATCTGTCTATCTATCTGTCGGTCCGTCGGTCCGTCCATCCATCCGTCCGTCCGTTGGTCCGTCGGTCGGTCCGTCCGTCGGCCGGTTCGTCGGCCGGTCCGTCTATCTATCTATCTATCTATCTATCTACCTATCTGCATGTCTACAAATCTATCAATCTGCGTATCTATCTATCTTCTCTACCTACCTACCTACCTACCTACCTGCATATCTATCTTTCTATCTATCTATCTCTATTCATAGATCTATCTCCCTATCCATATATCAATGTTTCTATGTACTTATCAACCCAATTCACTTTATTCCACCACACACACACACACACACACACACACACATACTCAAATATACACACACACACACATATTCACACATACTACAAGATACATCAGCTGTCTTATCCGTTATTTGATCTCAACACCTCATTGTGTTGGGTCTCAATCTCATTTTTATCTATCTCGACATCTCCATGCATGTTCCAACCCTCAGACACATTGGCGACAGAACAAGCTTCGTTACATTTCAATTCACCTGCCCCAGGTCAGTCCGTACAGGTTACACTCCTCACCCGTACTGTCTATGTCAAGAAGGAACAAATAAGGGAGGCTTCGACATGGTAGCTCGGAATTTTAGAAATAGCAGTTAAAATTCCTTTATATTTTATGTATGTGTATGCATGTATGAGCCAAGAAGGTAGACCTCTATATGATAAATAGACTTGCTAAAAATAGCAGTCAAATATCCCTCAGCTACATATATACATCCAGATATATTTATACATATATAAACATATATATGTGTGTAT
>NC_069009.1:6245762-6247635 GCF_001194135.2 Octopus bimaculoides
CGTATATATATATATATATATATATATATATGTATGTTTGTGTGTGTGTGTGTGCATGTGTGCTCATCATTACTTGATAACTGATGTTGTGTTTACATCCCCCATAACTTAGTGGTTCCGCACAAGTCCTGGGGTCAATTTGTTCAACTAAAGGTGATGCTCCAGCATGACTGCAGTCAGACAACTGAAAAAAGTAAAAGAATATATTTATGTGTGCATGTTTGTGTATGTGTGTGTGTGTGTCTGTGTTTGTCCCCTCATCACCACTTGACAACTGGTGCTGGTGTGTTTATGTCTCTCTGACTTAACAGTTCAGCAAGAGAGTCTGACAGAATAAGTAGTAGGGGTTGATTTGTTTGACTAAAACCCTTTAAGGTGGTGCACCAGCATGGCCACAATCAAACGACTGAAACAAGTAAAAGAATAAAATAATACACACACACACACACACACATATATACATGTGTGTGTGTGTAAGTATTCATTGATGCACATATATGTTTATATGTATGCATGTGTGTATGTGTGCCAGATATTCTCAGTAACTTAATCAATCCCAGATAGCATCTAATCTGTGGGTTTCCTATGTCATTTTGTCCTCGTTGTGCTTTCATATATTTGTTTTAAGATGAGGTGTCCTTCTGCACGCAAGCATTTATAACTCAATTGAACCAAGCAGTCATACTTGTACAAACTCCTATATTTCATCAGGTTTAGTCTGAAGAAAGGGGCTCATGTTTGTCTGATGGAGAGATGAGAGTCATCTCATCATTCTTATGGATGACAGACAATTCTTTTTTAATAAGAATGTTGTAGTTAATGCATGGCTCAGTGGTTAGAGTGTCAGGCTCACAATCATAAGTTCGATTCCTGGACCAGGCTGTGTATTGTGTTCTTGTGCAAGACTCTTCAAAGCCCTAGAATTCCTGAACCAGCACCCAACATTCAAATGAAATTTAAACCCTTTAACATTTAAACTAGTTGTACCCAACCAAAATGTTCTGCCTGTTTTGTGTCGAGACAAGCTGGATCTGACCTCTCATACTTACTCTACAATGTCATTCCAAAACAAACCAATCACATCATTGAGATCTTGAAGCAATGAAATAATGCTTAATTAATTGTAGACAATATGAATAAATAAGCATTCCTGAATGCCAAAAGATTAAAACCATACAAAAAGACATATACAGACATGATAATTAACCCATAGATAGGACCTGGCAGGTGCTAGTGCTGTTGGTCAGGTAGACCTGGAAACAATAAAGGCTAAGAGGTGGGTCCACATTATTCAAAATCCTGGAATTCTTGAACAAGGGCCACATTTGCAGATGAAGTTTGGAGTCATATCCAAGATTAGATGGCAGCTATACCCTTCTCTTTTGCAGGGTCTGCATGATTAGATCCCCATGGTTAATAGTTGCCTTGACATTTGCAAGTGGATGTTTCCTGGGAGAGAATTTCAGTCTGTAGAGGAAGAATTATGTAATTGCTTAGCATATGAAATTAGTGGAATGGACATAAATTAAATGATGAGACAAACAGAGACGAGTAATTGAATAAGTCAAAGCTGCATCTGTAGGGGAGGAACAACACTATCAAGCACAATATCATTAAAAAGGAGCTTTTCCTTCCACTGTCTATCATACATTTCTTCAAACACACATATATATACATATACAAAGGGTTTCCTTCAGTTTCCATGAACTAAACCCTTGCACAAGGCTTTGGTCGTCCCAGAGCTATAGAAGGAGATGCTGCAGATTGGGACTAAACCTGAAATGATATGGTTGGGAAGCAAACTTCTTTCCACACTTGTGCCATATGTATGTATGTATATATAGATACATATATATATATATATATATATATA
>NC_069009.1:6255694-6262470 GCF_001194135.2 Octopus bimaculoides
ATATATATATATATATATATATATACATACATACATACATACATATATATATGTATATATATATACACACACATGGAACATGGATCTTAAATGATCAGGAGTGGCTGTGTGGTAAGAAGCTTGCTTCCCAACCACATGGTTTCAGGTTCGGCCCCACTGCATAGCATCTTGGGCAAGTGTCCTCTACTATATCCTCAGGCCAACCAAAGCCTCATGAGTGGATATGGTAGATGGAAACTGAAAGAAGCCCATCATATATATATATAGTGTGTGTGTTTATGTATGTGTGTGTGTGTCTATCTATTTGTGTGTGTCCGTTTGTCTCTGCCTCCACTGCTTGATAACCAGTGTTGGTATGTTTATGTCCCTGTCACTTAGCGGTTTGGCAAAAAGAGACCATTATCATAAGTACTAGGTTTACAAAATAACTCCTGGGGTCAATTCGTTCAACTAAAACCGTTCAACGCAGTGCTCCAGCATGACCATAGTAAAAAAAAGAGTGAAAGAATCTATATCTAGCTATCTATACACAAACATACATATTTCTAAACATATGAGCATATATATATACACACATACACACACACATATATATAGTGTTACGTATATACATATATTTATATCTATTACCTTTTATCCTTTCCTTGTTTCAGTCACCTGATTGCAGCCATGCTGGAGCACTACCTTAAAGGATTTTAGTCGAACAAATTGACCCCAGGACTTATTCTTTGTGAGCCTAGTACTTATTCTATCGGTCTTTTTCGCTGAAAAGTTATGGGCACATAAACACTCCAGCATTGGTTGTCAAGCAATGATGGGAGGGCAGACACACAGACACACACTCGCATATATATATGTGTGTGTGTGTGTCTGTGTTCAGGGTGGGATATGACAGGCTTCTTACAGTTTCCATCTACCAAATCTACTCATAAGGATTTTTGCCTGCCTGAGGTGCCATGCAGTGGGACTGAACCCAGAACCATGTGATTCAGAAACAAGCTCCTTACCATACTGTCATACCTGTTTCTGTATATATATTTATCTATTTAATTTTTTGTGACAGCTCATGGCTTAATGGTTAGGGTACTTGGCTTACAGTCATGACTTCATGTGTTCAATTCCTGGTGGAGCATTATGTCCTTTCTTTCATATTGCTCCCCTCTGCTCAGCTGGCAAAAACAAGTTGTACCAGTAATTGAAAGGGGCCAACCATGTCTCATGCTGTGTCTGAATATCCTTGAGAACTATATTAACGGCATATGTGTCTGTGGAGTGCTCAGCCATTTGCATGTTAATTTCACGAACAGGCTATTCTCTTGATCAGATCAACTGGAACCCTCGTCCTTGTGACCAGTGGAGTACCACTGTCCTTGAGCAAGACACTTCACTCCACACTGCCTCACTCCACTCAGCTGCCAAAAATGAGTTGTACTTGTATTTCAAAAGGGTCAGCCTTGTCACATTCTGTGTCACGCTGAATCCCATGAGAACTACATTAGGTACACGTGTCTGTGGAGTACTCAGCCACTTGCATGTTAATTTCATGAGCAGGCTGTTCCACTGATCGATCAAGTGGAACACTCGTCTTCTTAACCACCAAAAAAAAAAAAACAGTTTTAATTATTTATTACAGATATCTGTGGCTATGTGGATGTGTTTCTTTCACGCATATAGAATTGTATGCATTCATGAGCACGTATACGTGTATATACGTGTGTACATGACATTTATGTAATTTTACAAGGAGACAAACTGACAGCAATTTAATAACAAGTGTATATATGTGTAACTATATGGTATATATGTATATATGCATATATATATATATATATATGTGTGTATATCAATGTGAACGTGTGTGTGTGTGTCTATTTTCATGATTGTGTTTGCAGGTGAAAGGTTGTTACGAATTACTGCATTTTTGTCAAAAATGTTATGTGTGTGCATATGTGCACACACATACACACATATACTCTTTTACTTGTTTCAGTCATTTGACTGCAGCCATGCTGGAACACCACCTTTAGTCGAGCAAATCGACCCCAGGACTTATTCTTTGTAAGCCTAGTACTTATTCTATCGGTCTCTTTTGCTGAACCGCTAAGTTATGGGGACGTAAACACACCAGCATTGGTTGTCAAGCGATGTTGGAGGGACAAACACAGACACATCAAACACACTCATATACATATACATATATAGGACGGGTTTCTTTTCAGTTTCCGTCCACCAAATCCACTCACAAGGCTTTGGTTGGCCCGAGGCTATAGTAGAAGACACTTGCCCAAGGTACCATGCAGTGGGACTGAACCCAGAACCATGTGGTTGGTAAGCAAGCTACTTACCACACAGCTACTTACCACAGCCTATTATATATATATGTTTGTGAATATATCATAGATATAAGCATAAATACACAGCCACACACCTACATTCATATATATATATATATATATATATGGGTGTGTATTATGTGTGTATATATATTTGTATGTATGCATACATATGATATACACACACACACACACATATATATAATACACACATACACACACACACACACACACACACACACACAGACACACATATATATATAAAAGCAACTATTATATGTATGTTAAAATACATATCGATATGTTTAAACATGCATATAAATACATAGTAATATATAACCATATATCCCCTATACTCACACATACTATGTTCCAAAAGCATTTAACTGTAACTGTATATTTTAGTATATGTGTCTATACTTAAAAAACTGCTTTTCTCTTTTCCTCTGGATGTAAATTACATCAGTGTACAAAAACCTAACCTAATATATATTGCATATACATATATTCTGTGTATGCATGTGTCTAATTGAATGTATACCTTAAGCGAGTATTTGTTTGTAAGTGAGTTTATGTGTGTGTCTTGTGACTTGCATGTGTTGCGTTTCTGGAATTTTGTTATAAATTGATGTAGTTTTAAGGAAATCTGAGATGTGCATATATACATATATATGTCTCTGTGTGTGTGCTCGAAACATATGTATGTTTTATAAAGCATAAAATACCAAATATATTTCCTGTATTTTATTAATATTTTACATACATACAACATATAAGTATACACACACACACACATATACATATATGAGAAACAAGATTAGTTTTATGATATATTTGATATTAATAATAAATATATATATGCATAAATATATATATAGATATACTCTGAACATGGATACTCTTCCCTTAGGATACGCTTGCAAAATGAGTCCTGTCTGTATGTGTATGTATGTGTATATATATA
This sequence comes from Octopus bimaculoides, assembly GCF_001194135.2. Taxonomy (NCBI): domain Eukaryota; kingdom Metazoa; phylum Mollusca; class Cephalopoda; order Octopoda; family Octopodidae; genus Octopus; species Octopus bimaculoides. The sequence goes on from NC_069009.1 coordinate 6,258,992, forward strand.
TATATATATATATATATATATACACACACACATATATATATGTGCATATGTGTATGGGTCTGTGTATATATGGATGTATAGCTGTTTACGTATACACATTTATAAACTGTTCCTACATACACTCAAGCACATTTATATATATATTTTTAAATATATATATATATATATATGTATTTATGTATGTATATATGTATGTATGTGTGTATATATTTATGTATGCATCTATGTACTTCACTCTTTCCGTATATATATGTATATGCATGTGTGTGTGTGTGTGTGTAAACATATATATGCATATACACACACACACACACATAGGTACATTCAAACACCTATACAGTATTTTTGAATTATGTAATTCAAAAACCTGCCATTCACACACAAACACACAGACGGCATTACCTCACACAAACATGCCTCCACGCAGACTCATACACCCAAACACACACCCATATATATATGCATATGTACATCCCATACATAAGCCGAAAAGTAGAAGTCCAATTTAAACGAGTGTATATTAAAGCTATATCGTATTACATTGCAATTACATTTTAAACACAACACAAAATATTTGACATTTATTAACACACAGGAGAGCAAAGCACCGTTCCTATCTCCACTTCCCTCTCAATTTACTCCTACCACACACACAATCCTTCCCTGGCGACAAGGTTTTTTTGCATTTTTCTTTGTTTTGTTTTTGTCTGTTTCCCAGTCTTTCCTTCCTCACAACCTACCAGAAATAGCAGCCAAATCTCCCTCAACTTATACCCACCCTTGTTATCTTAAAACAAACAAATGCCCATTAGAATGTGTGTGGTCCCTAACAACATGTAAACAATTATAACCACTAATACTAACTACATACTATACATTAGATAATGTAGTCCTAGGTACATTATGTCTGAATAAAGGATTGGATGATCACAACTGGAACATCTTTGATCATAGATCCACTGGATCAGGGGTGACCTTGGGTTAAACGACAGCAACAACAACATCCTCTATTATCACTAATATATTATACATTAAATAATGTAGTCTTAGATACACAATGTCTGAATAAAAGATGGAATGGTCACAGCTGGAGGATCTTGATTAGGGCATCTGCTGGATCAGGAACGACCTGGGATTAAACAGCAACACAAAACATGTATAATCGCTAATACTAACTACTATACTATACATTTGAGAGTGTAGTCCAAGATACACTATGTAATGAATAATGGATGGGATGGTCACAGTTGGAACATATTTGATCATAGGTCTGTTGGATCTAGGGTGACCTGGGGCTAAACAACAACAACTATTGCTTCTAGTAATAAGTACTATAATACACATTAGCTAATGTAGTCCTAGATACACTATGCCTGAATAAACGATAGGATGGTCATGGCTGGAACATTTTTGATCATAGGTCTGCAGGATCAAGACTTACAAGGCATTAAACAACAGCAGCAACAGATTATTATCACAGCAGAACAGAACCATATACGAATTACCTCCCCTTTTCAGTAATCCTTCACTTCCTCCCTCCCTGCTTCCCCGTCTTTCCTTGTCTCCATTTTTCTTGCTTTTTTTTTTGTTAGTCATTCTAAAAATAATCACATCATAGGCGTAGGAGTGGCTGTGTGGTAAGTATCTTAGTAATGAACCACATGGTTCCGGGTTCAGTCCCACTGCGTGGCACCTTGGGCAAGTGTCTTCTACTATAGCCTTGGGCCAACTAAAGCCTTGTGAGTCGCTTTGGTAGACGGAAACTGAAAGAAGCCCGTCGTATATATATATATATATATATATATATATGAGTATATGTTTGTGTGTCTGTGTTTGTCCCCCCCAACATCACTTGACAACCGATGCCGGTGTGTTTACTTCCCTGTAACTTAGCGGTTCAGCAAAAGAGACCGATAGAATAAGTCCTGGAGTTGATTTGCTCAACTATAGGCGGTGCTCCAGCATGGCCACAGTCAAATGACTGAAACAAGTAAAAGAGTAAAGAGTATCATTGAAATCTCAAAGCAGTGAGAAAATGTGTGATTAATTCAAAAGAATGTGAATAAATAAGCATTACAGAGTAATCTAAATGATAAAGTATTAAACTGGCCATATCTGGCCTAATATTTTAACAGTTTAATGCTGAAACCAACCATATCCAACCTTTCACACCTACCCTACATGGTCATTCCTAAAATAAACAATCACATCGAAATCTTGAAGCCACAGAGTAATGCTTGGTTAGTTCAAAACAATGTATAAATAAGCTTTAAATTTGACAGAATAATCTCAATGCTAAAGTGTTAAGCCAGCCATGCCTGGCTGGTTTCATGTTCAAACTGGCTGGGTCCAGCTTCTCTCACCTACCCTACAATGCCATTCTAAAAATAAACCATCACATCATTGAATTCTTGAAACTATGATTAATTTAAAGCAATTTCAATAAATAAGCATTACATTTGAGTAATCTTAATGCTAAAGGGATGAACCGGCCATATCTGATCCTAATATTTTATCCGTTTTATGTACACACTGGACAGATCCAGCTTCTCACACCAACCCTACAATGTCATTCTAAAAATAAACAACCACACCATAAAAAATCTTATAGCTACGAGATAATGTATGATTAATACAAAACAATGTAAATAAATAATTACATTTAGCAGAGTAATCTGAATGTTAAGGGGTTAAACTGACCAGATCTGGCCTCTCACACCTACCTTACAATGCCATTCTAAAACTAAACAATCACATCAATGAAATCTCAAAGCTTTGTGTGATATAGTGCATGGTTAATTAACTCAAAGCAATTTGAGTAAATAAACATTACATTTGACAAATTAATCTGAATACAAAAGAGCCGACTTCTTTCAAATCTCAGAAATGAATTTAAAACTCTTCATTCTCCACCCACCCCTCTTCCTCTCTTTCCTCTTAAATTCTTTTAAATCTTTCAAATAAATACAAAGAATTCTATCCTCTCTTTCTTTTCCTCCTCTCTTCAACACAAGAATAGTAAGAATTTCTCATTCCGATGCTTCCTTCTTCTTTTCCACAATTTTGTCACCTTTTTCTATCTATCTATCTGCCTATCTATCTATCTATCTGTCTGTCTGTCTTTCACTCATTTGTAAATTCCTTGAAACAAAGAACCAAAACAGTAAAAAAAAAAATCATTTTGCCCCATCTCTCTTCTCTCTCTCTCTCTCTCTCTATCCCTCCCTTATTCCAAAATTCCTTGAACTAAACCCCACAAAAACAACAACAAATTCCTTCACGTCACTCTCTCTCTCTATCCCTTCTTTAATCTCCATCCACTCTATGTATCTATCTATCTATCTATCTATCCATCTATCTATTCGTCCATCCGTCTGTATCTATCTATCTCTCTATCTATTTTTATCTATCTATATATCTGTCTGTCTATCTATCTATCTATCTCTCTCTCTCTCTCTCTCTCTCTCTCTCTCTCTCTA
>NC_069009.1:6262533-6263446 GCF_001194135.2 Octopus bimaculoides
TATCTATCTATCTATCTATCTATCTATCTATCTATCTATCTATCTATCTATCTGTCTGTCTGTCTGTCTTTCACTTATTCCCAAATTCCTTAAATTTAACCCCCAAAATAGCAAAATGGTCATTCCGATCACTCTCTTTCTAACTCATTCTCCATCTCCCTTTGTTCTCTCTCATGATGGCCCTATGTCACACATTCAATCTCTCTCATTCGTGATCTCTCACTCTCTTGCACATTCAATCACTTTAACTTTCTTCATCCTCCTACTGTCTCTCTCTCCCTATATATATACACACACACATATATATATATATATATATATATATATATATATATATATATATATATATATATATGTATATATGTATATCACTGTCTCTCTCTCCATTTTTCTTTCCTTCTCTCCTTCCTTTCCTCCCTCTTTCTCTCATCCCTAAATTCCTTGAAATAAACCCCCAAAATCAGCAAAAAGCTCATTCACCTCATTCTCCTATCATTTCTTTCTCTCTCTGTTTCTCTCTTCCTCTCTCTCTCCCTCTCTCTATCTCTCTTCTCTCTCAGCCTATCCCTCCCTCATTTTCAAATTCCTCATATTCCATCCCTCTCTCCACCACATTTCTTTCTCTTGGTTTCTCCCTATCTGTTTCTCTCGGTTTCTCTATCTCCCTCTCTTTTTCTCTCTTCTCTCTACACATCTAACCCCTAATTCTTAAATTCCTCGTTTTCTCTCCTCGTCTCCACCCCGCTCTTTTATCTGCCTTTCTCTTTCCCTTCTCTCTCTTCTTATTTTCCTCCATCTCGGTGTCACATTTGGACAGCCAACAGCCGAGATACGCTGCTAATCCATTTTTTGTCTTGAAGTCTTGTGCATGGAACTGTGAAATATCCTGGCTTTCTTGCACAGATTCTTTTAA
>NC_069009.1:6265042-6265786 GCF_001194135.2 Octopus bimaculoides
GTATATATATATATGTATGTATGTATGTATGTAAGCATGTATACATATATATATACATATATGTATGCATGTGTGTGTGTCCCGGTCTTTGTACGTATGTATATATGAGAATATATATGTGTGTATGTGTGTGCATATTCATATGTATACACATCCACACATTCATATACATACAAACTCACACACTCACACACACACACACACACACACACACACACATATATATATATATATATATCTGTGTGTGTTTGGGTTCATGTCTATCTCTGCATTCACAAACAGAAGGAAAAATACTCCAAACATCAATGTAGCAGCAGCAGCAGCAGTAGTAGTAGTAGTAGTAGTAGTAATAATAATAATAATAATGATAATAATAATAATAATGATAATAATGGTTGCAAATTTTGGCAGAAGGCCAGCGATTCTGGGGAGAGGTAAGTCAATAATATTGACCCCAGTAGTTAACCTCAGCAGAATTTGAACTCAGAATTTGAACTCAGAATTTGAACTCAGAATATAAACAAAGGCCCAGGAGTGGCTGTGTGGCAAGAAGCTTGCTTACCAACCACATGTTTCCAGGTTCAGTCCTACTGCTTGGCACCTTGGGCAAGTGTCTTCTACTATAGCTTTGGGCTGACCAAAGCCTTGTGGGTGGATTTGGTAGATGGAAACGGAAAGAAGCCTGTCATATATATATATATATGTATGTATATATATATGTACGTGTGTATGTGTTTGTGTGTC
>NC_069009.1:6270656-6273508 GCF_001194135.2 Octopus bimaculoides
TATATATATATGAAGGCTCATGGCTTAGTGGTTAGAGTGTTGCACTCACGGTTGTGAGACCGTGGATTCAATTCCCAAACTGGACATTGTGTTGTGTTCTTGAGCAAAGCACTTCATTTCATGTTGCACTCTGATCATTTCATCATCAGACATGTGGCACATGGTGCACCTGTACAGGTAATGTTGAGTTGATGGAGCTTATGTCTACACAAGCATTTGATCCCTATAAACAAATCATCTTTGTGGTTGTTCAGTAAGAAAGTGCCGAAGGCAACGAGCTGGCAGAGACGTTAGCACGCCGGGTGAAATGCTTAGTGGTATTTCATCTGTCTTTATGTTCTGAGTTCAAATTCTGCTGAGGTTGACTTTGCCTTTCATCCTTTCGGGGTCGATTAAATAAGTACCAGTTATGCACTGGGGTCGATATAATCGATTTAATCTGTTTGTCTGTCCTTGTTTGTCTCTTCTATGTTTAGCCCCTGTGGGCAATAAAGAAATAAGAAAGTGCTGAACTCTCATATGTTGTCTAACAATAGGAGAGTCCATGATATATATATGTATATATATATATGTATGTACATATGTATGTATATATGTATGTATGTATCTATGTATCTATGTGTGTGTGTATGTATGTCTGTTTTGTGTCTGTATTTGTTCCTCCATCACTGCTTGACAACTGGTGTTGGTGTGTTTATGTCCCAATAGCTTAGCCGTTTGGCAAAAAGCAACCAATAGAATAAATGCTAAGCTGAAGAAGAGAAGTTCTGGGGTCGATTTGTTTGATTAAAATCATTTGAGGTGGTGCTCCAGCATGGCCGCAGTCAAATGACTGAAACAAGTAAAAGAATAAAAGAACACAATTTATATAATCCCTAATGATATCTAATTACAAAAATAGGATTTTTTTTTTTTTAATGTGGAGTGCTCCTTCAGAGTAAAACAGGAATCCAAAGGGCTCACAGGCAAAAAATGGTTGAGAACTCCTGCCTAAATAGCTTAGGGTTCAAGAGACCCTTTAACATCATCATCAGTTCAACATCCCACTTTCCCATGCTTCATTTATTTTCCCCCATCTTTTAGTTCCCCGCAGCCACACAAGGTAGATTTCAGAGAAAACATTTATTAATTTCAAGGAAGAACAAAATTCTAATCTTCAAAGTGGGGACCCTCTGACTTCAATGCACTTGTAGGGCTCCAACCACTTCATGCTGACCCCCAAGGAAATTCTCCTTAGTGAAGAAGTCCAGGACACTTGTCACAGCCTCCTTCAGCTTTTCTTCCAGTTTGGGGAATAAAATACAGTGATATTATACAACTATATATATACATGCCAGACAGTATTAACACAAAGCAGCCATATATACTCAAAACAGAGGCATTCATTTATGCCTAGATGCTCCTTGGTGCTGATATGACTGTAACTTCTATGAACTTACCAGTCTCCAGGTGCAAATCAGTTGTTGACTGTATTTTAGTTGATTAGGTCTGTCCACAGTTGCCAGAGTTGCATCCATAAAGGGTTTAGCTCCTTGGACAGCTTGTCTGACTTTAAACACTCTTCATGGTAAGGCGATTTGATGTCTATCTTTAGCATATTAGGAATCCACTTTAGTGGTCATTCCTCTTATTAATTGTTATATATATATATATGTAAGTATATTGTATGTTTATATATATGCATTTGTATTTATGTGCTTTTCTGAGTGCATTCCACTGATGAAAGCAAAGCATTTTATTATGCAAAGCCAGAAATCCGGGATCTGGAATTATCCAATATTTTTGCTAGTTTATTTTATCTTCGTCTTCGCTCTTCGTGCTATATGAACATTTATTGTGGTTTAAAGTCAAGATTTGACTGTTATTTTCAGCGTGGCGGTATCTCTTAGATACCCTTCCGTGTTTTTCTCCTTGTCTCCATATTCTTTCTGTTGAAGAGCGTAGCTCGAAACGTCAAAGACTTTCCGTATTCCCGAGCGTCATACTAATACATCCTTTTGTTGTTTACACCACCTGTCCTCGTCTGTTGTCGTTTTTTCGTATATTCTCCCACATATATATATATATATATACATATATATGAAATTAAAATTAATCAAAGGACATACTAAGTATGTCTACCTGCTTGAAATAACAGTCAAAACTTGTTATTAAATCACCAAAAAATACACTGGTGATAACTACAGAAATCAAACGAAGGCAAATCCGGTTAAGACAATCTACTTACACACATTTAAGTATTTGGATTCACGTGGATTAGTTTCTGTATTGGCAAAATAAGCCTTAGCTTCTTCAGCCCGCATTACCAAGATAAAAGATTCCCAACCTATCCTGCTGAAGTAGATTGTCTTAACCAAATCATTTCAATCAGGTAGACACACTTAGTATGTCCTTTGATTAATTTCAATCCGTCGCCTATTTAATGCTATTTTCGGGCCTTCTGTTGCCTGCGTCATTGATTCTGTTATTATCATTCTTAAAATAGTTACATTGGAAAATAATAGAATTAACGATACCTTTGTAAATTAATTTATATATAGGTGCAGGAGTGGCTGTCGTGGTAAGTAGCATGCTTACCGATCACATGGTTCCAGGTTCAGTCCCACTGCTAAGTTATGGGGACGTAAACACACCAGCATCGGTTGTCAAGCGGTGTTGTGGGGGGGGGGACAACCGATGCTGGTGTGTTTACGTCCCCATAACTTAGCAGTTCGGCAAAAGAGACCGATAGAATAAGTACTAGGCTTACAACGAATAAGTCCTTGGGTCGATTTGCTCGACTAAAGGCGGTGCTCCAGCATGGTGACAGTCAAATGACTGAAACAAGTAAAAGAGTAAAGAGTATATATATA
>NC_069009.1:6273767-6275711 GCF_001194135.2 Octopus bimaculoides
AAGGTAGGAATCCATTATGGATTATATGTCTTTGGCTTTAAAGTCAGATGAGCTGTCCATGGGGCCAAGCCCTTTATGGATGCAAAATCGTTGGTCACTCTACAACCATGACCAGGTCTAGACTTAACTGCTTATAAATACATTACTACTCTATGGTTTATAGAGAGCTTCTTTTTTGGATATATGATACACTGATAACACACACACACACACACACACACACACACACACACACACACACACAAGATGAGGCACATGGGTTAGTGGTTAGGGTATGTGTCTCACAAGCATAAAATCATGAGTTCATAACCCACCAAGGGCCAGTTTTAATGTTTACACATACCTACAGAGAGAGAGAGAAAGAAAGAGAGAGAGAAAGAAAGAGAGAGAGTGACACAAAACTCTACTGATAAATACTTGCACACACACACGCATGTATATAAGCACACAAACATACAGAAACACACACACACACACACACAAACCCTGTATACAGCCTATCCCAAAAAAACCACATGCGGTCCGTCCGGATCCCCAAAAGAAAACTTAAGTATACAAGAAACTCGATAAGGTATTTATAAATGTATATCTCGTTACATTTATTTCCGCTAATTAAAACATATCAAGTTTGATTAATTAATTACAATTTTATTACAGAGATTTGGGTGTGTAAAGTGATCAAAGTCCTTCGTCTGACATAAACCGCTTCCAGTTTTTAACATTCCCAGTGAAAACATGTCTTGTTTTTAGCTTATAAATATGTATGTTTAATGTTGTTCTTGCATTTTTAATTATAATATATACATATAGGTGCAGGAGTGGCTGTGTGGTAAGTAGCTTGCTTACCAACGACATGGTTCCGGGTTCAGTCCCACTGCGTGGAACCTTGGGTAAGTGTTCTACTATAGCCTCAGGCCGACCAAAGCCTTGTGAGTGGATTTGGTTGACGGAAACCGAAAGAAGCCCATTGTATATATGTATATATATATTACAATTAAAAGGGTAAAGGTTTATCAATTTATTAATTTATTAATAAATTAATAAATTGATAAACCTTTACCCTTTTAATTGTAATAATTATTCATTCCTGATAGTAAACCGCAAATTTTCTGCGGTATTGCTTGAAACGCACATGGTAGTTTCTTGAGGACGAATAGTGGACTGACTGGCCTATGTAGGTTCAGAGGTGCTTTCAAGTTGTGTCGATGCATGATGTTCACTCTGTCATGCATGCACAATTGCTGGCACTGTCGAATATGCAACTAAAATATCATACTGATGAGGAAATGGAGTGTTATCGCTCCTAAGCCAGAAACGCGTCTATGATTAACTTCGAATGGTTAGTTTTCATTGTTCTTTCTTCTTGTTTTGCCTTTGTGAGTTACAAGTAACTCACATTTTGGCTGCTATTTCTGAACTTCGGTATGTGGTGAAGCAACTGTTTTGCTGATCCCTTAATTATGTGTATATATATATATATATATATATATATATATATATATATATATATGTATGTGTGTTTGTGTGTCTGTGTTTGTCCCCCCACCATCGCTTGACAACCAGTGCTGGTGTGTTTACGTCCCGGTAACTTAGCCATTCGGCAAAAGGGACCGATAGAATAAGTACTAGGCTTACAAAAGAATAAGTACTGGCGTCGATTTGTTCGACTAAAGGTGGTGCTCCAGCATGGCCGCACTCAAATGACTGAAACAAATAAAAGAATAAAAGTATATATATATATATTGTTTTCACTTTTTTGATATCAGTGAAGAATTTCACTGGAAAAATATACATAAGGTTGCCAAGAATTTATACCTCTCATCAAAGGTCGGTAGCTATCGGACGCTGACGAAGGGAAATAACCCTGAAACCCGGGTCCGTTCGTGCTACGATCAAGATGAGAGGGGTAACTTCCGTTAGCAAAACAAACAGGACACAGTAGTG
>NC_069009.1:6275721-6278744 GCF_001194135.2 Octopus bimaculoides
AAGGGAAATAACCCTGAAACCCGGGTCCGTTCGTGCTACGATCAAGATGAGAGGGGTAACTTCCGTTAGCAAAACAAACAGGACACAGTAGTGTGTCGATAAGCCAGCTGGAGGAGATGTCCTCCTGGGGCTAAAGCAACAGTAACATCCACCCCTAGGGGTCAGCCACACTTAAGTGGCAATACACTTCACTATATATATATTCTTATACAAGAATGTTTTTTACAGTGACTTTGAAGTTTTGGCCAGCTAAGACATCATCAGACTGCCTAGCCATCATCTGATGATGGCTTAGATGGCTAAAACTTCGAAGTCACTGACAAAAACATTGTTGTATAGGAATAATGACTAAGTACTCTACAAATGTATAGAGAAATCCTTCAGATTAATGTAAAATTGTTTTCATTATAACTGAACACAAAAACACAAACCTTAATATGTGTGTGTGTGTATGTGTGTGTGTGTGTGTGTGTGTGTGTGTGTCTTCTTGTCCCCAACCACTGCTTGCTGACCAGTGTTGGTTTGTTTATGTCCCTGTAACATAGCAGTTTGTTAAAAAGAGACTGATAGATCAAGTTCCAGATTTTAAAAAAAAAACGTAAGCACTGGGGTCGATTCACTTGACAAAAAAAAATCTTTCAAGGTGGTGCCCCCAGCATGGCCGTATTCCAGTGACTAAAGAAAATAAAGTGAGGAAAAGAATTACGTTACAAAAGCTGAGCTGGTCTCCATAAAGAGCAGATATTTTCTTTATCATAACAAGCTGCACCCAAATGGTTTCATCTTTGAAATGAATCACCATCGGAAGGCATTAAATAAAGACGTGTAGAAAACGAAATAATTCACGATAGGAAGTTCTTCATTTTTAGAAAAATTCCAAGAATATGCAATTCAAAGAAGATCCAGTTTCATGAATGTATCAGAGACTGAAGTCTGGTGCAGCCCCTCAGCTTGCCAGCCCTGGTCAAACTGTCCAACCCATTCCAGCATGGACAGCGGATGTTAAATGATGATGATGATGATGATGGTGATGATACATGGATGTAAGGCCACAGGTCTGGCTGTGTGGTTAAGGAGATTGCTTCACAACCAAGTGATTTCAGGTTCAGTCCCAATGCCTGGCATCTTGGGCAGGTTGTCTTCTACTCTAGATCAGGGCCAACCAATGCATTCCGAGTGAATTGGCGCATGAAAACTGCATGGAAGCCCATCACATACACATGTATATATACATATATATACACATGCCTATATATACACATGGCTTTGGACATGAAACTCGGCTTGCGAAGACCTGTTGGGGCAAGCGAAAGCGAAATCGTGATGGCACCTGTGCCCAGTGTTGCCTTCCTGGCACATGTAAAGACATTCGAGAGAGATCATTGCCAGTGCTCCTGGACTGGCTCTTGTGCGGGTGGCACATAAAATACACCATTTTGAGCATGGCCATTTCCAGTACCACCTAACTGGCCTTCGTGCCGGTGGCACATAAAAGCACCCACTACACTCTCGGAGTGGTTGGCGTTAGGAAGGGCATCCAGCTGTAGAAACTCTGCCAAATCAGATTAGAGCCTGGTGTAGCCATCTGGTTTGCCAGTCCTCAGTCAAATCGTCCAACCCATGCTAGCATGGAAGGCGGACTTTAAATGATGATGATGATGATGATGATATATATATATATATATATATATATATATATATATATATACACATGCCTATACATACATATATATGAATGTATATATATAATCGGCACACTGTGAAGGTATCTTATGCTAACTCTGCTAATTTGAAGCAGCATATGCACGTTATGAACAATGATAAAATGCAACAAAAGTCCAATAAGCCACCTACTGGATCAAGCAAACATATGAATTTAAATACCAATGAAGGAGATGTAAACCATAATCAAAAGCACTAAATACGGGCAAATTGTGATAGTAGCAATGATTAACACAACATCGGGAAATGAAGTCAGAACTGCTATGTATACAAATAAATATAATAAATGCTCATGCAGAGAAAAATCAAAATGCCCATCGATGAACCTAAATCTGGTATATAAATGTACTGTGCACATAAGGGGAAGGCCGTATGTTTACATTGGATCAACAGCTGATTCATTTAAGAATAGTTATCGCAACCATGTCGCCAGATTCAAGAAGATCAATAAGTGACATTCAACATCTTTGACCGATTTTGTGTGGCACCCGAAAGAAGATAAAATTAAGTATAACATAACTTGGTCCATAGTTATGTTACACTTGTTATAACTGACATTGGTGTGTTTACGTCCCTGTAACTTAACGGTTCAGCAAAAGACACCAATAGAGTAAGTACTAGGGTCAATTTCTTCAACTAAAAAGCCATTTAATTCAGTGCTCTGGCTGCTGTCAATTGACTGAAACAAGTAGAAGAATAAAAGAATACCTATCTATATAGACGCACACACACACACACATACACGGTAGAGTATCTGAGCTGAAAATAATGATGGAGTTTATGGCTGAAAAAGTTACTGGATATTAGAGAATTAGAGAATGGAGGAAGTAAATGAAAATACCAAAATAACAGAAAAATAAGGAAATTATAAGTATCACTCCCAAAATATTTTACAGGTATGATTCACTGCAGAAATTCATTAAGAACATGTGAAGGCATAAGGAGGCACTAACGTACCTTTGGCCTTCCGAATTTTCAGTTTGTAATTCCAAAGAATTCCTACCGCTAACCCTCACCCAGATCAGGTCCTTTAACAGATTAGGTTATAAACACTGCAGTAGGTCACATGTTAAAATAACATCCAAATTTGTGATGATTGTTGCCATCTGGATTGATGAGGATTTATGAGCATGGGTGCAGGCATGGCTGTGTGGCATGAAGTTTGCTTCCCAACCACATGGTTCTGTGTTCAACCTCACTGTATGACACCTTGGGCAGGTATCTTCTACTATAACCTCAGGCTGATCAAAGCCTTGTGTGTGGATTTGGTAGACAGAAGCTGAAAGAAGCCCATCATATAT
>NC_069009.1:6280289-6282789 GCF_001194135.2 Octopus bimaculoides
GAGAGAAAGTTGGGGTGAAAGAGTGAGAGAAAGTTGGGGTGAAAGAGTGAGAGAAAGTTGGGGTGAAAGAGTGAGAGAAAGTTGGGGTGAAAGAGTGAGAGAAAGTTGGGGTGAAAGAGTGAGAGAAAGTTGGGGTGAAAGAGTACAACAGAGGTCACCACCATCCCCTGCCAGAGCCTCATTGAGCTTAGGTGTCTTCGCTCAATAAACTCACAACGCCCGGTCTGGGAATCGAAACTGCGATCCTCCAACTGTGAGTTCGCTACCCTAACCACTGGGTCCTTGCGCCTCCACTTTAGGCTATGATACTGATGTAAATATTGTGATGCATGGAAAATATCAAAACATTTGTTAAGCATTAAGAAAGCAGAAATGAACTTTCAAATACAAAATGCAGACAGAACAACTGAATAGAGAGGCTGTTGGTGTAAAATAGCAGAAACGCTGTGGGTTAAATTAGAAAACTTGAAACTGCCTCATGAAACATTATGAGACAAATACAAAAAAATCAACAGAACAACTGCAGGTCATATCAAATGATTTAGATGGTAAATCATGCAAAACGGAACTAATTCAACAGCTTCAAATGTTAAAGAGTTACTTACAAAAAAAAAAAAATGAATATAATATACTAAAACACATAGAGTATTTATATAAAATATCTGTCTATATCTCTCTCTCTCTCTCTAAATATGTGTGTGTGTGTGTGTGTGTGTGTGTGTGTGTGTATAAAACAAATGATAGATAGGTGTCAATTCATTACGGCTGTTTCCAACGAATTTTTAATTGATTAATAGATACATTATATCATTATAAAAAAAACGTTTTCTTCAGATAAATACATGAACCACAGTATGAGAAACATTTCAAAACATTAAAAATCCACAGCATGTGCATATTTTGTAATTCCACAATCTTTGCTGGTCGCAGGATACACATTTATATATATATATATATATATATCATTATGGATATAGGGTAAAGAATTATCAATTTATTAATAAAATAATAATTAATAATTTTACCAAGTAGTACTGTATGGAAAATAAAAAGACCCATTATCGGTAAAAACTTATACAAAAGGTTTTTTTATAATTATAAACATAATCAAGGGATCAGCAAAAGTTTGTTCACCACATACTGAAAATTTAGAAATAGCAGTTAAAATACTAATTCTTCTACTACAAAAATATCTCCACAGATAATACTCATAACTCACACAGGCAAAACAAGAAAAAATAACGAAACCAACCAGCCTTCGTTAATAATGTACGCGTTTTGGGATTAGAATTGTATAAAATTCATTTCCTTCTTCAGCATGATATTCTAGATGTGTGTGTATCATCATCATCATCATCATCGTTTAACGTTCGCTTTCCATGCTAGCATGGGTTGGACGATTTGACTGAGGACTGGTGAAACTGGATGGCAACACCAGGCTCCAATCTAAATTTGGCAGAGTTTCTACAGCTGGATGCCCTTCCTAACGCCAACCACTCAGATATATATATATATATATATATATATATATATATAATGCCCGTCTAAATCTGTGTGTTTTTGTCTGTAACCTCCACCACTTGACAACCACCGTTGGTTTGTTTGCATCCCCATAACTTAGCAGTTTGGTGAAAAGACTGATAAGATAAGTACCAAACCATAAAAACTAGGGTCAATGTGTATAATTAAAACCTGTCTAGGCAGTACCCCAGCATGATCCAAACAAGAGAGGGGTAAAAGATATCAGAAGTGTGTGTAGTATTCTTGTCACTGAAGCATTAATAAGATATTTGTTATATCCTTTAATCCTAGTAAAGACCTCTTTTCATCATGAATGACCATAGGATTGCACCTAGAAAGTTACCCTCTGAGGTACAAGTCCAGGCAAGGTTGTTTATGGTAGACCATCAGTTGCCTGTGCATCCCAGCCTCCCCTCTTCATGCCACTGATGTTATCCAAGGGAAAGGCAAAGGGGCTGATACAGCTTGGCACCAGAGATGTCGCAACTCATTTCTACAGCTGAATGAACTAGAGCAATGTGAAATAAAGTGTCTTGCTCAAGAACACAGCACACAGCCTGGTCTGAGAATCAAACTCACTACCTCATGACTCTGAGTCCAACACTCTACCCACTGAGCCATGTGCCTTTGCTAAGTTACAAATGGCTGAGTACTCCACAGACATGTGTACTCTTAACATAGTTCTCAAGGAGATTCAGTGTGACACAGAATGTGACAAGGCTGGACCCTTTTGAATTACAGGTACAACTCATTTTTGCCAGCATAGTGGCTCAGCATAAGAGATGGATAAAATAAAAACCAGGCTTAAAAGTGACTTGCTCAAGGAGACAACACATCGCTGGGAATTGAACTCATGACCTTATGATTGCAAGCCAAAAACCATACTAAATAAATTTGTATCAACATATGATTACAGTAGTTAAGTATATCATATCAAATAATAACACATAAGAGGGCTCAACATAAATTTGATAGTATA
>NC_069009.1:6285289-6286963 GCF_001194135.2 Octopus bimaculoides
CCTAAATACCAATCTTGAGAAATTAGGCTTTTGAGAACTAGAAAGGAGAAAGCTTATCCGAAGGCTACAGGTCCAATCCATCACTGGAACTGTAAAAATCTGTAAAGCTTTCCATATATTTATCATTTAAGTATATATGAGCATATCTAGATAACAACTATATGCATGAGAATACATACAGAAAACGAAACATACAAATCTCCACATATGCATACATACAAAAATTACCTTGTTGCACAACCAAGAGAGCAAGTTTATCTACATGCACACAACATGAACACATACATACATCAATGACCTCAGGTAAACAGAAATTCTGGGAGCTGTTTTCACTCACACAAAAGAGCCTTGTTTGCTTGTTAGTAGCCTGAAAACATACACAACACCCTTTCCTGTTGCTGAATATATACATAAATAAATATACATGCATAAATGATATTGATGGAACAGTTCCATCAAAACTTCTACCAGGTACAAGCACAACATGCCAGATATTTTTCTTTGGGATGGAATAGAAAAAATATGTACCACCATAGAGATCAGCTATCATGCTGTGGTGAAAGTCTCTTTGAAAATCAAAGAGGAAGAAGAAAACTATGGACAATTGCTTTGAAACCTCCAGCTTCTATATCCAGATTATAAATTCATATTTATACCGGTAATAACTGGTACACTTGGCTTAAGTGTCAGTCTGGATAAACCTGGACTTTCAGAAAAGGAAATCAACTAATTAATTCGCCTATTGCAAATACAATCTGTAAATGGAAGAGTAAAAATATGCAAGACTTTTCTCAGGTTTAAGGCATACCATTGTTTTCATCATCCACATTCCAACGATGGCCCTTTGGACCTTTGTCAGAAACCAGTTCCTTCCTTACAGTAACATTTCAAATACATAAAAGCAGATGAGAGCACAAACACACACAAATATTACCATAAACTGACATATACACATATATATAAACATAATTAAGGGGTCAGCAACAGTTGCTTCACCACATACCGAAGTTCAGAAATAGCAGCTAAAGTGCTGAAACTCAAACTGTTGCTGATCCCTTAACTATGTTTATAAATGTATAAGAACTTTTAAATAAGTTCTTCACTGATAATGGTGTTTACATACCGAAGGGCTTGGTAAAAATTATTAATTATTAATTTATTAATAAATTAATAATCCTTTACCCTTTTATTTGTATACACATATATAGATATATCTTTAATTTCTATCTTCTAATTGTTTCAATCATTAGACTGGGGAATCACATTGAAGGACCTTAGTTGAACAAACAGACCCCAGTAAGTTTTGTTTTAAAGCTTGGTACCTTATTCTATTGGGCTCTTTTGTCAAACTGCTAAGTTACGGGTGTAAAAACACAACACATGTTGTCAAGTGGTGATGGGGGACAGACACAGACAGAAGTTCACACACACACACACATACACAAATGCATGCACACATGCACACACCCACCCACATATATATATATATATTCGATAGGCTTCTTTCAGTTTCCATCTACCGAATTCATTGACAAGGTTTTGGTTGACCTGCAGCTATAGTAGAAGACACTTGCCCAAGGTTCCACGTAGTGGGATGGAACCTAGGTCCCTCTGGTTGGAAAGCAAGCTTGTTACCACACAGCCATGCCTGAACCTATATATATATATATATAT
>NC_069009.1:6287040-6288373 GCF_001194135.2 Octopus bimaculoides
GAGAGAGAGAGAGAGAGAGAGAGAGAGAGAGAGAGCAATACATATATGTGTGTGTGTGTGTGTGTGTGTGTGTGCATGTGTGCAGGAGCTGTATGGCTAATTCATTCTGTTGATAATGGGGTAAAGCCCATGTGTACATAGGTGTGAGTGTGTGTGTGTGTGTGTAAGTGGGAGTCGATGTTTAATGAACCACACTATAGGGAAGAGATTTTACATGAACGAAAATGTATGGACACTCTGAAAAGAATAATGCTCAGGCAAATTCTTAGACGATAAGGACATATATCGGCAAACGATATATAACCAAACGATAATAAATTGATGTTAACGTGACAGCAATTGGAAAGAAACATTAATTTTCTAGCGATGTTGTATATGAAATTATATTGATAACATGAAGAGAGATTAATAAAACACTAACACAGTGAGCGTACATATATATATATATATATTATATATATATATATATTATATATACATATGTGCATGTATGTATGTATATATATGAAAGCAACAGAGAGATAAACCGTAATAAACGGGTATTATATTATAGAATGATTATGTGGAGCGCGGAATCATTAACATTTGTAAACATGGGTGAATGTAAGATTTTAAACTATATGAGGTGATGTAATTATATTCTTGGAACGTTGAATGGAATTGAAAGCAATAAGAAATATGGTTACTCAAGGCAAGCGGTCTTTGTCTCTACTGGTCTGTCCCAGTGAAGATGAAAAAGCAGTAAAAGGTATGTATGTATGTATGTATGTATGTATGTATCTATCTATCTATCTACCTTATTTCTTTACTATCCACGAGGGGCTACACACAGAGGGGACAAACAAGGACAGACAAACGGATTAAGTCGATTATATCGAACCCAGTGCATAACTGGTACTTATCTAATTGACCCCCAAAAGGATGAAAGGCAAAGTCAACCTTGACGGAATTTGAACACAGAACGCCGCTGCATACGAAATACCACTACGCATTTCGCCCGGCGTGCTAACGGTTCTGCCAGCTCACTGCTTTACCTATCTGTTGATTTATACACACAGGCACAGGCATGGCTGTGTAGTGAGAAGCTTGCTTCCGAACCACATGATTCCAGGTTCAATCCCAGTGTATGACACTTTGGGTAAGTGTCTTGTACTACAGCCTTGGGCCAACCAAAGCCTTGTGAGGGGATTTGGTAGGCAGAAAGGAAAGAAGCTTGTCGTATATATACATGTGTGTATATAGTAGAAGACACTTGCCCAAGGTTCCACAAAGTGGGATGGAACCTTGGTCCCTCTGGTTGGGAAGCAAGCTTCTTACCACACAGCCATGTCTG
>NC_069009.1:6292279-6295155 GCF_001194135.2 Octopus bimaculoides
TATGTGTGTTTGTAAACGTGTGTGTGTATGTCTGCATATGTGTGTGTGTGAACGTGTGTGAGTGTATCTCTCTGTGTGTACATGTGTGTGTATGTGTGTCTGAGCATGTAAGTGTGTGTGTGTGTATATGTATCTGTGCATGTAAGTGTGTATTTGTGTGTATGTGTGTGTGTGTGTGTGTGTGTGTACATGTGTGTGAACATATTAGGATATTCTATGCCAAAACTCGTTGTTAGGTATATGTACAGTTATGTATATATGTAAGTGTGTGTGTGTTTGTGTATGTATGAAGGTATGCATATATTTAGGTACAGGTATGGCTGTGTGGTAGGAAGCCTTCTTCCCAATCACAAGGTTCTGGGTTCAGACCCACTGCATGGCACCTTGGGCAAGTGTTTCCTACTGTAACCTCAGGCTAATCAAAGCCTTGTGAGTGGATTTGGTAGATGGAAACAGAGAGAAGCCTGTCATATATATGTGTGTGTGTGTTTGTGTCTATGTTCGTTCCCTCACCACCACTTGACAACTGGTGTTGATGTGTTTATATCTCTGTAAATTCATGGCATTACCCCAGCATGGCCACAATCTAATGAGTGAAACAAATAAATGATAATAGATAAAAGATAGTCTCAAGTGGTACTTTATTGACCTGGAAAGAACAAAAAGGTAAAGTGGACCTTAATGGAATTTGAACTCAGAATGTAAAGTCAGACAAAATGCCGCTAACCATTCTGCCAGGCATACTAACCATTCTGCCAGCTCACTGCCATAATAATAATAATAAGAAGAAGAAGAATAAGAATAATAATGATGATGATGATGATGATGATCCTTTCTTCTAAAGGCACAAGGCCTGAGAATTTGGGGGAGGGGAATAGTCGATTACATCGACCCCAGTGTTTTATTGGTACTTAATTTATTGCCAGCTCACCACCTTAATAATAATAATAATAATAATAATAATAATAATAATAATAATAATAATAATCCTGTTTACTATAAGTACAAGGCCTGAAATTTTGGCAGACAGGGTCTATTACATCGACCGCAGTGTTCCACTGCTACTTCATTTATCGACCCCAAAAGGATAAAAGGCAAAGTCAGCCTCAGTGGAATTTGAACTCAGAACATATTGGGAGACCAAATACCACAAAGCATTTCACCTGGTGTGCTATCAATTCTGCCAGTTTGCTGCCTTATAAATCTTTGCTCAAAACCAGCAAGGTTGGGAAAACGAGGTAAATTGATTACATTGACTCCAGTACTCAACTGGTACCTATTTTATAGAATTGGTGGAATTTGAACTCAGAATGTAAAGATGGTCAAAATGCCGCTTAGAATTTCACCTGGCTTGCTAACCATTCTGCGAGGTCACTGCTTTTCCCATCCCCTGTCACATTGACCTGGTTTTGCCATTGAATCGAAGATGGTCACAGACAAGAGAGTGAGGCTGGTGCTGCACAACTCTTCTTCACTTTAAACAAAGCCACCATACAGGTCATCAGTCATCACCATGATGGCTAGATGGTCATCATTAGCCCAAAAGATGAACATGATAATGCCAGAATAAATTAAAACCAGGATGTGGCCTAAATACTTACTACAACGGTTTGAACTCTGAGAGGTTAAAGCAGTGGTTCCCAACCATTTTTTACCTATGGACCCCTTTCTATCTTACTTGAATTACCCCTCGGATTACCCCTCCTATCTTACTTGGATGGACCCCAAAGCCATTTGATGTTTCAAAAATCCAGTTTTTATATTTTTATGCTTAAACATTATAAGGAATTGCATAAAAACAATTGTTAAAATATTTTGTTTATCGCAGAAGTATTACCAATTTCTTTAACAACTAAATTTTAACAATAAGATCTTATATGTACCCGCAAGGGCCAAACAGATCCTGGTTGAAAACCACTGGGCTAGACAGTGATGAGGTCTGCTACACTGCACCACAGCTCTGTGTTAATAAGCATATTAGGGCTTTCCTGCTTATGACAGAGCGAGCAGACTTTATGGAAGAAATTTTCATGGTTCAACGAAAGGAAATCAACAACAGTGATGCATTGAAGAGCAGAAAGCAAGATAAAACAAACAAGATGCCTTGGTCATTCACTGCATCCGTCTCCATCCCCAGTCATTCTGACCTGGTCTTGCCATTGGATTGAAGATGGTCATGGACAGTGAAACTGATGGTGCAGCTGCAAATTGCCAAGTAAAAATCACAGCTTAGTAACATTTAATTCCTGTGATCAGCCAAATAACTGACCAATCACATCAAGCCATCATGTGATGCAACCTTCTAGAGCCTTTTCTTTTATCTTTTATCTTTTACCTGTTTCAGTCATTTGACTGAGGCCATGCTGGGGTACTGCCCTGAAGGGCTTTAGTCAAACAAATTGACCCCAGGACTATTTTTAAGCCTAATGCTTATTCTATTAGTCTCTGTTGCCAAACTGATAAGTTACGGGAACATAAGCACATCAACACCGGTTGCCAAGTGGAGAACAACAAACACTCACACACACATACACACATGACAGGCTTCATTCAGTTTCCTATTTCTTTACTGCCCACAAGGGGCTAAACATAGAGGGGACAAACAAGGGATTAAGTTGATTACATCAACTTCAGTGCGTAACTGGTACTTAATTTATCGACCCCGAAAGGATGAAAGACAAAGTTGACCTTGGCAGAATTTGAACTCAGAATGTAGCAGCAGACAAAATACCGCTAAGCATTTCGCCCAGCGTGCTAATGTTTCTGCCAGCTTGCTTCATTCAGTTTCCATCTACCAAATCCACTCACAAAGTTTTGGTCAATCCAAGGTGATAGTAGAAGGAGTGAACCATGTGGTTGCAGGTTTCTTCCTACAC
>NC_069009.1:6295409-6297488 GCF_001194135.2 Octopus bimaculoides
TCTTACCGGTTCATTTCACACATCTCACCTCTTGCCTGAGAATGCTGGAAATCACCATCATTAAAAAAGCCACATTCTCATTTTTCAGCATTTAACAGTTGTTTTAACAACTTCTTATTCAACCGAACAGACAACAGCGACAGAATTGCAGTCATGAATTTGCTATGATTTATCAACATGATTTATCTTGACAGCTTATACACAGAACCTATTTAACCAACCAGTTTGTCATAACTACACAATTGTCTTTTCCAGTGTTACATAGGCTTTGTTGTTTGTATTATTAATTCAAGACCAAAATGGAAAATGTTTGGTGCAGTGAATAAAGTGTCTGTTAATTGTTCACATGTGTTATACATCATTTATACACAACCAGAACCTGACTTGACCATCAGCATCTCCACATCATTTCTTTGATGACCAATGTGATGAGTTGTAACCATCTCATGACAATTGGTGACACTGACTGGGTTTGAACACACAACCTTCTGGTTTCAATTACTGCGAGTAAATGATGAACAACAAAGGCACAGGCATGGCTGTGTGGTAAAAGGCTTGGTTCCTGACCATATGGTTCCAGGTTCAGTCCCACTGCATGGTATCTTAGGCAAGTGTATTCTACTATAGCCTCGGGCTGAGCAAAGCCTTGTGAGTGGATTTGGCAGACGGAAACTAAGAGAAGCCTGTTGAATATATATATATATATACATATATATATAACACATAACTTAGAAGTAGTGCCCCAGATGTATCAACACAACACACACGAGATTGAAACAGCCGACCTTACGCACTTCTCATGAGGAATTCCAGAAGAAGCTTCGTGAGACCACTACTGAAACGCTTCAGAAAAAAGAAAAACCGTTGGAAAACAGTTTATAGCAGAGACTCCAGCTAGGAAGATCTGAAGAAGGAATTCTAATTCTGAAATATCATTGGACTATAGATAACCAAGTTATAACAGGTATATAGTCCATTTTTTGTTCTATAGTGCATTGTTATACCTTCCTAAACTTTTTATTCTTTATATATATATATATGTAGGTTATGTTCAAAATTAAAGTTTAGTTAGGAGACTTTAAAATGTAGTATCCAAACTTTGTTTTTGATATGTCCCCAGTAGTGTCCCTTGAAAGCATGTTCACTACTTACGGAAGCCAGGTGTCATCTGTGGTACTGCACTTTAGTCACAGGTTCAACATAAGGAATTCCTCGGTCCACGTTTAGCATATTTTAAATAATTGATAGGGAAGACAGAGTGTATAGTAAGCTTTATTTAGCATGACAATCGTTTCGGCTTACATCTGCACAGCTTCCTACTGGGTGGTGAATGATATAATGGAATGGAATGCATCCCACAGTGCAGAGGAAACCTCATCAGGTTACATGATACGTTACAGTGTTCACAAATGCATTAATGAGGCAGGATATTAGGTATGTATTCGGGGTCAGGTATGTATTTGGGGTCAGAATGACTTTTGAATGAAAAGCGCTTGAAAGGTTGTGGAGTTCTTTGATGGTTAGTTGTACGTATCATTGTTGCTGAATCTCTAAGGGGAATGTAAACACACCAACACCAGTTGTCAAGCAGTGGTGAGGGACAGATATAAAGATATACACATATAAATATATACATATACGACAGGCTTCTTTCAGTTTCCAAACTACTCACAAGGCTTTGGTTGGCTTGAAGCTATTGTAGAAGACACTCAACCAAGGTGCCACGCAATAGGATTGAACCCAGAATCATATGGTTGGGAAGCAAGCTTCTTACCACACAGCCATATCTGAGTGGGATACTACATTTTAAAGACTATTTTAAAGTCTATATATATATATATATATATACATATATATGTATGTATATATATCTTTGTATGTGTCTATGTGTCTGTTTCTCTCCCATCACCACTTGATGAGTATTAGTGTATTTATATCCCCATAACTTAGTGGTTCAGTAAAGTGACCAATAGAATAAGTATTAGGCTTCAAAAACATTAAAAATAAAAACTGGGACCAATTCATTTGACTAAAAGTTCTCCAAACTGGTACTCCAACATGGCTGCAGTCTAATGATTG
>NC_069009.1:6298529-6299351 GCF_001194135.2 Octopus bimaculoides
TATATATATATATATATATATATATATATATATATATATATATATACACACACCACACATATATACAGTTCGGTAATAGGTCCCACACCATCGCCACCACCTATTGGCGGACAGTGTCCGAATGTCCGGTTAGGAAATTAATAGTCCTGTCTACGTACATTCTCAGGCAGCCATATTGAATTTCATAAGTGTCTAGCGATCACATAGTAGCTGATGACTCATTTCCAATAAGGGTGGCCGAACTGGGTAGGTAGGTGGGCATATGTGTGTTGTGCTAGTATGTAAAGTGGTGATGGTCGTGGTGGGGTTGGTGAGGAGGAGAGGAAACCGAAACTATTGTTAAAGTGTTACGTTAGATTTGTGTGTGTGTGTCACATCTATATGTGGATTTATATAAACATTTCTGTGTATGTGCAAGTACATGTGTGTATATATGTGTGCATACAAATGTGTATATATATATTTATATATATATACTTATATATATGTGTGTGTATATATATATGTGTGTGTGTGTGTGTGTACATATCAAGCTATATTCGCATGTATGTGTGTATATGCACATGTATTGTAAAAATGATTTATTAACACATTCAGTACACACATATAAATATACATACACATACATACATATACATACGTGCGCACAAATATGTGTGTGTGTGGGTGTGCATATGTATATATATATATATATATAACTCCATATAAACAAAGATACATATGCATATATATTGCACGTACATGTGTATGTATCTCTCTCTCTCTCTCTCTCTCTCTCTCTCTCTCTATATATATATATATATATATATATATATATATATA
>NC_069009.1:6299361-6299578 GCF_001194135.2 Octopus bimaculoides
TATATATATATATATATATATATATACACATACACAATCACATACATATTCTATGTATATACATATGCATGCTTATATGTTTATATATTGATATATATATAGGGACATATAAAAACGTATAAGTCTGCATGTATGTATATATATATACACACACACACACATGTACTCATACCTATTTAAATGAGTGTGTATGTGTATGGCTATTATAGTGTTATCT
>NC_069009.1:6299754-6300587 GCF_001194135.2 Octopus bimaculoides
ACGTATAAGTCTGCATGTATGTATATATATATACACACACACACACATGTACTCATACCTATTTAAATGAGTGTGTATGTGTATGGCTATTATAGTGTTATCTGTTTTCCCTCTCTTATATACAGAGAAAATAGTATCTTGTCCCTTTAACTAATTTTTTTACATGAATCTGTATTCAATAGACAGAGATTTCATTGCAAATTGGCTTTGTTTAGCCCTAGGTCAGTCCTGATCTAGCAGGCATTTGATCAAAGTTTTTACTGCTGTCACTATCCCATCATTACTTCAAACACAGTCTATCTTGGACTACATTATCTAATGTACAGTACAGTAGTTTGTATTAGAAGCCGTAGTTGTTCTGGTTTAAGCTAAAGTCAATCCTAATCCATCAGACCTCTGATCAATGACATTCTTATTGTGACCATCCCAACTTTTATTCAGATATAGCATATCTGGGCTACGTTACTAACAATTGCAATTGTAGCACACCTTTATATTAGTTACCTATTAGTGGCTATAATTGTTGTTGTTTAGCCCTAGGTCAGTCCTCATCCAGTAGACTTATGATCAAAGACATTGTGTGTGTGTGTGTGTGTGTGTTTCTGTGCATGTGCTTCTCTGTGCGTGTGTGTGTGTGTGTGTGCATGTGTTTCTGTGTGTGCGTGTGTGTGTGCACATGCTTCTGTGTGTGTGTGTGCACATGCTTCTCTGTGTATGTGTGTGCACGTGTTTCTGTGTGCGTGTGTGTGTGTGTGCACATGCTTCTCTGTGTATGTGTGTGCACGTGTTTCTGTGTGCGTGTGTGTGTGTGCACATGCTTCTCTGTGTGTGTG
>NC_069009.1:6301207-6305356 GCF_001194135.2 Octopus bimaculoides
ATATATATATATATATATATATATACACATACAAACACACAGAGTAACATACTAAAGACGGGGAACTTGTGCTGGTGAAGCATAGACTCGATTTGATGTGATACCTACACTATACCACAAACTGAGATCTTTTTTTCCCAGCTTGTTTCAATGCGCATTATTTCATTCACCCATTCATTACATTATATATATATATATAAATATATACACAATTGTCTTCCTTAGCTTTTCTATTGTTCTATGGTTTAGAAAGATATAATGCCATAGCATAAAGCCTGCATTTATATACACACCATTCGCATAGAATTCCTATAAATTTAGAAACACCACATGGAAGATTTTAGAATAGAAATCTTTTCTTAGTTGTCATAACAATTGATATTTGTGTTAATAGTTTTGTGATGGAAGAGGATTTCTTCCATGTTTTAAGATCTGAAGTTACTTATCTTTCATCTTTTATCTCTTATTCGTTTCGGTAATTAGACTGTGGCCATGCTTGGGCAATGCCTTGAAGAGTTGTGTTTGAACTAATTGACTCCAGTTTTTTCTTTTCTTTTTTTTAAGCCTGGTACTTATTTTATCAATCACTTTTGCAAAACTGCTATGTTACAAGGACGTAATTACACCAACACTGGTTGCCAAGATATAGTTGGGGGCATACGCAGACAAAAAAATGC
This sequence comes from Octopus bimaculoides, assembly GCF_001194135.2. Taxonomy (NCBI): domain Eukaryota; kingdom Metazoa; phylum Mollusca; class Cephalopoda; order Octopoda; family Octopodidae; genus Octopus; species Octopus bimaculoides. The sequence continues at coordinate 6,301,885 of NC_069009.1, forward strand.
GCGCGTGCGCGCACACACACGCACACACACATTTATACACTCACACATATAAATGTATACATATACATATATATATGGTTCCAATGTACTAAAACCAAAAGACAAAGACATGTGAGGGAATGACAAAGTGTTTGATACTCAGGAAAAATGGAAGTGTTTTGATGTTTCAGACCTATGCTCCTTGAAAGAAAGGATTAAAGAAATGTGCTTGGATCAACGATTTCACATGCCAGATAGGCTTCTTTCAGTTTCCCTCTACCAAATCCACTTGTAGAGTTTTGGTCAGCCTGAGACTTGAAGATACTTGCCCAAGGTGACATGCAGTAGGACTGAACCCAAAACCATGTGGTTGGGAAGCAAGCTTCTTACCACACAACCACACTTCTACCTATTGTTTTTATATCATATAGTTGATAATATACTCTTTTACTCTTTTACTTGTTTCAGTCACTTGATGTAAAGTGGCTGAGTGCTCCACAGACATATGTATTCTTAATGTAGTTCTCAGGGAGATTCAGTATGACACAAAATATGACAAGATTGGCCCTTTTGAATTACAGGTACAGCTAATTTTTTTTCAGCTGAGTGGACTGGAGTAAAGTGATGTGAAGTATCTTGCTCAAGGACACTGGCACACTCTGTCAGTTACAAGGGTGAGGATTCCAGTTGATCCAATCAATGGAACAGCCTGCTCATAAAATTGACATGCACGTGGATGAGTACTCCACAGACACTATACAGATACCACTCATTTTTGCCAACTGAGTGAACTGGAGCAACATAAAACAAAGTATCTTGTTCAAGCTTACAATGCACTGCTAGGAATCAAATGCAAGGATTTACGATTGTGAGCTGAAGACCCTAACCACTAAACCAGGGATGGGCAACTTTTTGTCAACGGGGGGAGGGGGGTTCATCGTACCATTTCCAACAGGGTGAGGACCACATGATAAAACACAGATGCATGAGATATTACTTGCCCACTTTACACTGAATTTTTTGCAGTTCTTCTTAATTTTATTTGTCGTAGTATGAAATTTTATTTGTTTTATTATGAAATTTTATTTGTTTTATTATGAAATTTTATTTTCTTAGTATGAAATTTTATTTGTCGTAGTATGAAATTTTATTTTCTTAGTATGAAAGTTTATTTTCTTAGTATGAAATTTTATTTGTTTTATTATGAAATTTTATTTGGCGTAGTATGAAATTTTATTTGTCTTAGTATGAAGTTAGTAGCCTAGAAACTCGTCAAGGGCTGCACAACAGCATGTCAAGGGCCACATGTGGCCCTCGGGCTGCAGGTTGCCCATGCATGCACTTAACCATGTGCCTTCAAGCAATAAAAGAATAAACATAATTACCAACGTTTAACCTGGAAATAGGTTCCATGTCATTTTGTTGGGGTGTGGCTGAGGGCGGTAGGGCCCCGGGGGCAACTGGCATCTTATCAAAATATTGATTGATACACCCCACCCATTTCACACAGAAATCCTGAAGTTCAAGTCCTGCTCCTTTTCTGGGGTGGGTGGATCCTTAATAAAACAATTAGACTGTGGTTGAATAAGTATCTCACACCCCTGAGGAGTGGTTCCACCCAACATGTGTTCCATTTAACGATGGTGTAATTAAAAGAATATATAATGTATGCTAATTGATTGGTGGTGGGAAAATTGTTTTGTTTCAAAGTCTGTCAGGCGTAAGTAACTTTATGGTGTGTTTGACCTGATTAATAGAAATAGTAGCTGAACCTCCCTCACACTACAACACCACCAACACCATCGCCAGCACCACAATCACATACTACCATCACCAGCACACTGTAACACCACCTCCACACTGCCACCATCTTCATCACCATGACAACCACCACCCATCACCACAACCACCTTCATTGCCACCATCACCACCACCATCATCATTACTATTACTACAACCACCACCAGCCATCGTCACGACGACGACGACCACCACCATCATTATCACCTCCATCACTGCCACCAGCATTATCACAACTATCATCACCACCACCACCACCAACACAACCACCACCACCACCATCATCACCACTATTACTACACAACCACCACTACCATAACCAACAAAACATACTACAACCTGACTACTACATATTTCCACTCGACACCATCTCTCTCTCTTTCTCACACACACACACACACACATTGAAACAACTATACAATACACCACCACTTCCACTGCCACCACTTGAACACAACACCATGCTATGCGACAATAACCCCCTACCCCTTCATCAGATATTTCCACCCATGAGGAATGACACCTACCCTAAACAACTTCAACCACAACAACAACAAACAATTTAATATTATCACAGATGTCATTGAAAGCAACTTGACACCTCAAACACCACCACCACCACCACCAGTGACATTAGATAAGGCAGGTACCTCTATGCAGTCTCTCAACCTGCGAAAAAACTACCCCACAAAACCTCCCGTCTATGACACCCTCCTGCTGCTGTTGTATTTAAGAGCTGAAACCCATCTCTTGCCTGTGGCTAATTAATGTATTTTTAGATATACTAACTGTTGTACATACGCCATATTTGTATATGCATTTAGCTATATAAGCACGTGTATATATGTAAGCATGTGTGTGTGTGTGTGTGAATATATATGATGTATAGTACAGTAGTTAGTATTTGGTGGTTATAGTTTTTGTTGTTTAGCCCCAGGTCAGTTTGATCCAGCAGACCTATGATCAAAGATCATCCCATCGTTAATTCAAACATAGTGTATCTAGGACTACATTATCTAATGTACAAATTAAAAGTTAGTCTCGTGGCTATAGTTCTCATTGTTTAACCCCAGGTCAAACCTGATCCAGTAGTCTTATGATCAGAGATGTTCCAGCTATGACCATCCAATCATTTATTCAGACATTGTGTATCTAGGACTACATTATCTAATATACAGTATAGTAGTTAGCACTTGTGGCTATAAATGTTGTTGTTGTTGTTGTTTAGCCCCAGGTCAGTCCTGATCCAAAAGATTAACCTGACATGCTAGGATGAAATACTTTTCTCCCATTCTCACCGCCAACCTTTATATGCCCATCAACAATAAACATTCCATTTTACCAATTTCAGTATATAGGCCTGTCTTTTATACCAAGACAAAACGTGCAATCAATTAAGATCAGAAGTCCTAAGAATCACTACCAGGTACTGCATTGGGGCATATATTATTATTATTATTATTATTATTATTATTATTATTATTATTATTATTATAATATTAGACACCGGAGTGGCTGTGTGCTAAGTATCTTGCTTACCAACCACATGGTTCCGGGTTCAGTCCCTTGGGCAAGTGTCTTCTACTATAGCCTCGGGCCGACCAAAGCCTTGTGAGTGGATTTGGTAGACGGAAACTGAAAGAAGCCGGTCGTATATATGTATGTATATATATATATATATATATATATATAT
>NC_069009.1:6305683-6308066 GCF_001194135.2 Octopus bimaculoides
ATTGGTAGCATGCTGGGTGAAAAGCCGAGTGGTATTTCGTTCGTCTGCCGCAAAATTCTGAGTTCAACTTTGCTGCTCATCCTTTTGGGGTCAATAGATTAAGTATCAGTGAAACATTGGGGTCAATGTAATTGACCTCCCCCAAAATGGCTGCCCTTGTGGAAAAATTTGAAACCATTATTATTATTATTATTATTATTATTATTATTATTATTATTATTATTACTTTAAGGCAGTGAGGTGGCAGAATCATTAACATGATGGGCAAAATGCTTATCAGCATTTCATCCGTCCTAAGTTCAATTTCCACCGAGGTTGACTTTGCCTTTTATCCTTTCAGGGTCAACAAATTAAGTACCTGCTGAGCACAGGGGTCAATGTAATTGACTAGTGCCCCTCTCCCAAATTTCAGGCCTTGTGCCTGTAGTAGAAAGAATTATTATCATAATTACTTTGGGCTGAGAAAGGACTTTCAGACATTGGACCTCACAAAGATGATAAGGGTCCAAGACTCCAGGTGGTTTGCTATGCTTGAGTAGACATGTGAAGCAAAGTAGAATAAGTAAAATCGTGGCTGTCCATGCATGTCCTATACATTCCTCTCCCAGATTCTAGTCTTGTGGCTTGTGGGTGCTGGTGTCACATAAAGGTACCCATGTTGGTGCCATATAAAAGTACTGTGCCTATGCCAAATAAAAGCCCCCATGATGGTGCCCCTGATGATATCACATAAAAGTGCCTGATTCAGGGCACACATAAAAATGCTTGTGTCAGTGCCACGTAAAAGTGCTCATGTTGGTGCCGCATAAAAGTGCCCACATCAGTGTCACATAAAGTATCTGCACTGGTGCCACATAAAATTGCCCATACAGATGTCACATAAATGTGCCAGTGTAACATAAAAGGACTTGTGCCAGTGCCACATAAAAGTGCACATGTTGGTGCCGCATAAGAGCACCCATGCCAGTGACATGTAAAGTGCCTGTGCTGGTGTCACATTAAAGCACCCGTACAGGTGCCATATAAAAGCACCCATGTCAGTGCCACATAAAATTGCCCTTAACAGTTGCAACATAAAAGCGCCCATGCTGGTAAAAGCACCTACTATTCTCTGTAAAGTGGTTGACATTAGGAAGGATGTCCAACCGTAGAAACCATGCCACAACAGATAAATGCAGCCCAAGCACCCCTCCGATTCACCAACTCTTGTCAAACTGTCCAACCCATGCCAGCATAGAAAACAGACATCAAAAGACGATGATGACTAGGGTACTCCAAACTCTCATAATGCTTTGTTTTGTCCATAGAGACCATAATAGGAAGCAGTACTGAAGCTAAAATGTGAAAAATGCAGAGAAGAGAAGAAAGATGGCATCAAGAGATCTCTGGAGAGGAAAGTACTGAGGGTTCATGAGAACAGTCAGTGGGCTACATCAGTTTTATTGATGATCTGTGTAACTATGGCTGAGTTAGAAAATTACTATTTTAAAGTCTCACAATGAGAGATATTCAGCAACAGTAATTTGGAGTAAAGATTGTTTCCCAACAAAACATGCCAGTCCTGGTTTAGGATGAATGTTGTTGTAATTTAGCCCCAGGAGACATCATCTCCAGCTGGCTATATGATACGATCTGTGTCCGAACAATTATTCTGTGCTGATGAAGGGAAACAACCCAGAAATCGTGATACACAGATATTGTTTTGAGCTGAGTGGGGGTGCTAGATTCCCTTGTTTGAAAATATAAGGACACAGATCATGTCATATAGCCAGCTGGAGATGATGTCTCCGGGGCTAAATTACAGCAACATTCGTCCTAAACCAGGACTGCCATGTTATGTTGGCAAGCAATCTTTATGGCTTAGTTTGTTGTCCACCTAAGGTACATGTATGTATATGTGTTTATGTGTGTTCATAATGTATATAGCTCCATTGCAGTTGATATATATATATATATATATAAATATAAAACTTCCCACACCAGTGCCACATGAAGCACCTGCATTGTTGCCATGTAAAAGTGCCCCTACAGATGTCACATAAATGTGCCAGCATCGCATAAAAGCACTCGCGTCAGTAAAAGCGCTCGTGCCACGTAAAAGTGCACATGAACTCCAGGACGGAAGCCATAGGGAGTTGTTAACATATTTGGAAATTTTTACTTCAAAATTGGAAAGCTCTAGCTATCAAGCAAAGGAAGAAAACTTGCCCAGCCATAATTTTTCTAAGAGGAATATTTCTTGAACTATCACCAGGGTTCTTGTGTTTTAAGAAAAAAACCTTTGCAGAGAACAGTTATCGTTTAGAAAAACTGAAGAAATGTCTAGTTCACACTAGATATGAAACCAATGGTTTTCTTTCTAAACTGTAACTTTACACACACA
>NC_069009.1:6308076-6308884 GCF_001194135.2 Octopus bimaculoides
TATCGACTAATATATATATAAATTTAAAGTAAGCAGAAAATGGAGAAATACTGATTAACAACAATTGACTAACATCAATTATTACTTTTTAATTAAATACAAACAGATTGTATCCCGTCTAACAGCTGTTTCGGTTTCCAATGTTTTACGGTATTGCCACTGAAAATTCTGCAAATAATATTCATCATATTTGGTAATACATCCAATCTGGAACATGGAGCTTCATGAGAGTGAAGAAAAATACATAAAAGAAAAGAAGAGAAAAGAAGAAGAAGAAGAAGAAGAAGAAGAAAGGCTTAATATCTTTAAATTATACCATTTTATCTTTCACTTGTTTCAGTCGTCAGACAGGGGCACCACCTTGAAGGGTATTTTTAGTTGAATGATTCTACCTTAGTGCTTATTCTATTAGACTCTTCTACTGAACTATTAAGTTACAGGGATGTAAACACACCAACACCAGTTGCCTAGTGGTGATGGTGGGGGAGACAAACAGATACAAAGACACACGCTCACACATAGATATAGACACACACAAATACACACATACATACATATATATATATATATTTATAAATAAGGATAAGATCAATATTTAGATATCGATTCTATTAAGTGGCCAACATGGGAATAAAAACCATTAAAGGTAACAATTATTTAAAATTGTAATTTAGGCTATCTAAGAGATACCGCCATGAACGTTTTATTGTGGTTTAGAGTCAAGATTTGGCTACTATTTTCAGCATGGCAGTATCTCTTAGATACCCTAAATTATAATTTATATATATATATATATATATATATATAT
>NC_069009.1:6309710-6312269 GCF_001194135.2 Octopus bimaculoides
TATGTTGGAGAAGCAACTCGTGCTTATCCCTGTATTTTATGATTATAAATGGTTTTACCGATAAAGGTTTTTTCATACTGAACTACTTGGCTAAATTGTTAATTATTAATTTTATTACTAATTGACGATTCCCTGCCCTATATCTGTATATATATATGTATATATATATATATATATGACAGGCTTTTCTTGGGTTCCATCTACCAAATCCACTCACAAGGCTTTGGTCAGTCTGAGGCTACAGTATAAAAGACTTGCCCAAGGTGTCACACAGTGGGACTGAACCCAGAACCATGTGGTTGGGAAGCAAATTTCTTACCACACAGCCACTCCTGTGCCTATATATACAAACATACACAAACATACACACACATACACATACATGCAATATTTATACCACAATTAATATATCGCAGCGAAAATGTACACACGTATTTGTGAAATATGACTAACAGAATATAAAGTATATGCAGAATATAATATATAATATATACACACAAAACATATATGTATATATAGCACATTTATATTATATAAATATTTACACACCCCAACACACACACACATAAATGATCTTATATAAATATTGGATGCATACATATAGGTAAATACATGGCATATATACCTGTATATGCATGTATATATAAATATACATATACATGTATATATCGATAGAGAGAAAAAGTGATATAAATATATATACATATATATGTATGTATATGTATGTATGCATGTATGTATATATATATATGTATATATTTGTTGTGTATCCAAGTTTATGGTAGTGTATATAGTGATAACCGTGCATATAATGTTACATAAATGTTTATATTATATTGTGTTTTATATATATATATATATATATATATATATATATATATATATACACACACAGACAGAGTGAACTGTATTCAAATATATATTTCTGTGACATCAATATTAAACAAATATTTAGATAAACGTGTATAATATTTGTGCGTGTATTAAATATCCATAATGTGTATGTTCATATATGTATAATATATATACATACATACACACATATATACAGACACACACACACACACATGCACAAACGTTTTGCTGTCTGCTCTGTATAGAATGTCGTATGTTGTATGCGAGTGTACCTGCAATTGTATACACATTCAGGATATGTTTGCATAACTGCACACACACACGTGTCTGTGTGTGTGTACATATATATATATATATATATATTTATATATATTCATATATATATGTATATATATGTATATATATGTATGTTTATACATATATATGTTATCAATCATAAACACATACATAAATATATATATATATATATATATATATATATATATATATATATATTATAATAATAATAACAATGTAATATAGATTAATATATATATATATATATATATATATATATATATGTGTGTATATATGTATATGTGTGTGTCTGAATGTATATACTGTATATGCACATAAAATATTTAATATACATGCCAGTATATACATGTTGGTGTTGTCTTCTGAGTCATTCAATATGGAATGGTAGAGACTGTGGAACCAACAGAGTTTATTGCCAATATATACACTGGATACCATCGTTGACTCATCATCATCATCATCATCATCGCCGTCATCACCATCGTTATCATTGTCGTCATCATCATCATCATCATCATTTGCGCTGTTGACATGATCATCAGCATTGTTGCTTTCATCGTCATTATCACCCCCCCCCACCCCCGCTTCATGTCATACTCAATCACCACTACCATCACTGTCATCATCGTCGTCATCATTTGCATTATTCCAATCTACGTCATCATCACCATCAGCATCATTAATGTCATCATCATCATCATCATTCACATCTTCGTCTTCATCATCATTGTGAAGGCATGTGGCTTAGTGGTTAGGGACTTCAGCTTGCAATCCTAAGGTCATGTGTTCAGTTCCTGGCAGTGCATTGTATCCTTAATCAAGACACTTTACTTCACCTTGCTCCAGTCCACTTAACAGGCGAAAATGTGCTGTACTTATAATTCAGAGGGGTCAGTCTTTTCACATTTTGTGTCATGCTGAATCTCCCTGAGAACAACGTTAAGGGTTACGCATGTCTCAGGAATACTCAGCCATTTGCACTCTCTTTTACTCTTTTTACTCTTTTACTTGTTTCAGTCATTTGACTGCGGCCATGCTGCAGCACCGCCTTTAGTCGAGCAAATCGACCCCAGGACTTATTCTTTGTAAGCCTAGTACTTATTCTATCGGTCTCTTTTGCCGAACTGCTAAGTTACAGGGACGTAAACACACCAGCATCGGTTGTCAAGCGATGGTGGGGAGACAAACACAGACACACAAACACACACACATATATATATACATATACATATATATACGACGGGCTTCTTTCAGTTTCCGTCTACCAAATTCACTCACAAGGCGTTGGTCAGCCCAAGGCTATAGTAGAAGACACTTGCCCAAGGTGCCACGCAGTGGGACTGAACCCAGAACCATGTGGCTGGGAAGCAAGCTACTTACCACACAGCCACTCCTATGCCTATGCAC
>NC_069009.1:6312497-6314997 GCF_001194135.2 Octopus bimaculoides
ATATATATATATATATATATATATATATACATACATATATACGACGGGCTTCTTTCAGTTTCCGTCTACCAAATTCACTCACAAGGCGTTGGTCAGCCCAAGGCTATAGTAGAAGACACTTGCCCAAGGTGCCACGCAGTGGGACTGAACCCAGAACCATGTGGCTGGGAAGCAAGCTACTTACCACACAGCCACTCCTATGCCTATGCACGTTAATTTTATGATCAGATCAGCTGGAACCTTTGTCATCACAACTGATGTAGTACCAGTTTTTAGTGAGGTTGCGTGGCTTGTAAGGCTGTCAGTTCAATTCCCAGTGGTGTAGTGTGTCCTTGGGCAAGACACTTTATTTCACACTGCTCTGGTTCACTCACCTGGCAATAAAGAGCTGTACCTGTATTTCAAAGGGCCAACCTTGTGACACACTATGTCATGCTAAATCACCCTGAAAACCACTTTAAGGGTACATGTGTCTGAGGAGTACTCAGCCACTTGTACATTAATTCCAGGAGTAAGTTGTTTCATTGATTGGATCAACTTGTCATTGTAACAGATGGAACACCACTCTTCATTATCCTCATCGCTTTCCTTGTCATCATTATCATCATCCCCGTTGTCATCATCATCATCACCATCATCATTATCATCATCTTTGTTGTTGTCATTATTATCTCCACTTAAGAGAAGGTTAAAGAAGGTCTTCATCCATGTAAGGTGGTGTAATCGTTTATTGGGATATGAAAGGTTTAGTCCGCTTTACACTTTTAAACCCAAACCAAACGATAACGAAGGAGATCTACTGCGAGCAGCTTGAGTGGCTTAAGTCAGCGCTAGAAGGAAAATGATCATCTTTGGTTTCAAGATGAAAGGTGTTCTTCCATCAGGATAAATGCTCAGCCACTTACAACAAGGATGACATTCCAAAAATTGGAGCAGTTTCAATGGGAAACGATGCCTCACTAACCATATTCATCAGACATTGCCCCAAGTGATTATCATTTATTCTGCAGTCTTTGAAATCATTTGGACGGAAAAAATATGAATTCTATAGACAAGATCAGAACAGTACTGGAGGAGTATTTTTCATCGAGGACAACTGAATTTTGGAAGAGAAGCCTTGCAAGTCTACCAGATAGATCGAAGAGCATTGTAGAAAATGAAGGAGAGTATAGTTTAGATTAAAAAAAGAACTTTGTTTATCTTAATTTTGAAAAATAAAAGTATAAAAAACTGCATTATTTATGGGATGACCCAATATATATATAATATGGTATAATCTTCCATACATGGACATGACTACAAATAAAGCTAGATGATTTCTGAAATTTGTAGATATCCTTTTCTCACACTCAAATAAATATCACAAGATCTTTGATAGAAACACAGTTAAAGTTAGCTACAATTGCCTCCCCAACACAGGTTCAATGATCTTCAATCACAATAAAGATAATACCATAAGAAACATCCCTCATAGATTATGTAATTATTTTACAGCTGCTGATAACTGTCCACCAAACAATATGTGCCTGCAAAAAGATCTGGTCACAAGACTAATATCTCTTACACTGATTACATCACAAGAATTTACATTGATATAATTGAAAATACCTTCAAGGAAAGATACACACAGCACTTGGCTTTGCTTGGAGAAAAGAATAGATGATATACATCTTTGTCAAACATGATATAGAAACTTAAAGGTAGGAGCATGGATAATCCACCCAAAACTGGAGCATCACAGCTACAACAACTATAAGGGATGAAACAACAGATGTAACTTCTGTATCACAGAGAAATTAAGCATCACAACATCAACAACAAACATTTTTAACAATAGGAAAGAAACCTTCTCCCATTGCATGCACAAATACCAATTTAAATTAGGAGCTTTCAAGCATGACCCATTGTCCACCTTAGCATGTATCCAACGAGGATCAATTTAAGATATAATGTTGATGTTGATTTTATGCACAACATGCATGATAGACATTTACTCCCAAGAAATCATGCTTGAATTCTAAACTGCACAGATATGTGTAACATACACATAACACTTACAAGACATCATGCAGCTTGCGAAATATATTTCATAGATTAATGCATATTCAAAACCCATGGAAACCCGATAAATGAGAAGATGCACATGTGCATACATCAAATGTTCAGTACATTAGTATACTTTAGAATATTCTTATATATACTCTTTACTCTCTCTTTACTCTTTTACTTGTTTCAGTCATTTGACTGCGGCCATGCTGGAGCACCGCCTTAAGTCAAGCAAATCGACCCCAAGACTTATTCTTTGAAAGCCTAGTACTTATTCTATCGGTCTCTTTTGCCGAACTGCTAAGTTACGGGGGACGTAAACACACCAGCATCGGTTGTCAACCGATGTTGGGGGACAAACACAGACACACATATACATATACATACGATGGGCTTCTTTCAGTTTCCGTCTACCAAATCCACTCACAAGGCTTTGGTCGGCCCAAGGCTATAG
>NC_069009.1:6319997-6324780 GCF_001194135.2 Octopus bimaculoides
GCTCAGTATTTATATACATATGTTTATATGCATGTATGTCATTATTTAGTTTTATTTAAAAATTTCTTGCCAACAGAGAAAGAGCCATCTTGTTTGTTGTTAACACAACATTTCGGCTGATATACCCTCCAGCCTTCATCAGGTGTCTTGGGGAAATTTTGAACGTGGGTTCTCATTCCTAACGATGTTACTATTATTATATTATTATTATTATTATTATTAATACTATTATTAATCAGGTCGCTGCCGTGAATCATCGTTAGGAATGAGAACCCAGGTTCGAAATTTCCCCAAGACACCTGATGAAGGCTGGAGGGTATATCAGCCGAAACGTTGTGTTAACAACAAACAAGATGAGGACAAATATCCGTCAAATGTAAATAATGTAAATAATTCCTCATCTCTTAAATATAGAACTGTAGAGAAAGAGCCAGTTTCTAATCTGGACCCAAGGTTCCTTCATTGGAATGTCAACAACAGGGTATTTTTGTTTGTATGTTTATAGACATGCAGATTTGTATGTTTTCTTTTATGCATGTCCTCATGCAAATACTTGCATATCTAGACATGCTCATATATATTTAAATGATAAACTTCTAGAAAGTTTTACAGATTCTTACAGTTCTAGTGATGGCTTGGATTTCTAGTCATTGAATCAGCTTTCTCCTTCCTGATTTTGAGAAGCCTAATTTCCCAAGATTGGTATTTAGGCAGTGTTTTACATGTATGTATGTATGTATGTATGCATGTATGTGTGTGTATGTATGTATGTTTGTATGTATGTATGTTTGTATGTATGTATATGTGTGCATGTGTATGTGTGTGTGTGTGTGTGTATTTGCTGTCTCTTTTCAATTTACAGTAAGTCTTGACTGACTGCCTACATTTTAGTAAGGTTGTGAAGGAAATTATCCTGATTTAATTGTCATCCTATAAATCTTAAGAAGTTCTTGCAGACTTTTACAGTCTCCGATATCCTGATCATTTGTAGTGTGTGAATTAAGGATTTTCATTCTCCCTCCAAGAACCAAGATCAGCCTTACTTTGCTCCAAACCAATTAGTATATTTCCTGTTGTTCCAATAACGATAGGTAAGAGGCTGAAAGTTTATCTTCATTACTGGATTGGCAAACTCCTTACCAATGATCCATAGATGTCCTCTTTGCTCTTGTATTTTTCTAACCACATTCGTGTCCAGAAGGCAGCCGATTTCAACAACAGAACACAACTTTCTTTTGTGGTCCCACACAACGATATCTGACCAGTTGTGGTTTAATTTGTTGGCTGATTTAATTTTCAAGTTCCACCAATATTCTTTTGACCCATCAGTCTCAATATAATCAGCTTCATTTGTAGGAGGTATTCTCTTTTTATCGTGTTATCCTGTTCCAGATTGTTCTGTCTGCTGCATCCTCCCTCTTGAGAAGATAATATCGGGAAGACATTCTCCCGCAGTTGACAATAATATGATGGATGTCTTCAGTCCTGGTCTTGCACAGCCTACATTTGTTGTCTGTCAATGTTTTCTGCCTCTTATGTTTTTGGTACTTGGTGGGGGTGGGGGTCTCTTGTTCTTGGATTGCATAGATGTAGCCTTCAAAGAGGGATGCCACAAACTTGTCGGTACTCCATGCCAAGATGTTGATAGGCTCGACCCCTTCATTGGTTTTTGTTTTATGTGCCAAGTCCCCATGTACTATCTTCTCAGGGAACTGGTTAGTTTTTTTCTTCAGTTGTTCTGATATGTATATATGTATGTATGTCATTATTCAGTTTATTTCAAGATTTCTTGCCAACAGAGAAAGAGCTGGTTTCTAACCTAGATCCAAGGCTTCTTCATTGAAATTTCAACACCATTAACTGGGTATTTTTGTATGTATGTATGCATATGTGGAGATTTGTATGTTTTGCCTTGTGTATGTATTCTCATGCATATAGCTACATATCTAAACATGCTCATATATATTTAAATGATAAACTTCTAGAAAGTTTTACAGATTTTTACAGTTCCCATGATAGCTTGGATCTGTAGCTTTCAAATCAGCTTTCTCCTTTCTGGTTCTGAGAAACTTAATTTCTCAAGATTGGTATTTAGGCATTGTGTTACATATCCTAGTGGAGGCGCAATGGCCCAGTGGTTAGGGCAGCAGACTCGCGGTCATAGGATCGCGGTTTTGATTCCCAGACCGGGCGTTGTGAGTGTTTATTGAGCGAAAATACCTAAAGCCCCACGAGGCTCCAGCAGGGGATGGTGGTGAACCCTGCTGTACTCTTCCACCACACCTTTCTCTCACTCTTACTTCCTGTTTCTGTTGTGCCTGTAATTCAAGGGGTCAGCCTTGTCACATTCTGTGTCACGCTGAATATCCCCCGAGAACTACGTTAAGGGTACATGTGTCTGTGGAGTGCTCAGCCACTTGCACGTTAATTTCACGAGCAGGCTGTTCCGTTGATCGGATCAACTGGAACCCTCGACGTCGTAAGCGATGGAGTGCCAACAACAAAATACATATCCTAGGGCCCCCAATAATTACAGGTATAAACCTGAACTTGTAATCTAGATAGAGTTGCTGCAGATGTATGTATGTAGGTATGTACCGTTTGTTCTATGCACTTTAATTTGTTTTTAGTTCGGGTTTAGTATAGGAAAGCTTTATTTAATCTTTTTCATCTTTCTTCCAAACCTTCCTACTGCATTCTCTTCCTATATCAGACTCATCCTTTCACTCTTTTCCTCTCTCTCTCTATCCAGTCTATCTCTCTCTTTCTAGACATACACTCTCTCTCATTCTCTCCCTCTATCTACCTTTCTTTCCCTGGTTTGCCTCTCTTCCCTGCCACTCTCTGTTAATCCCACCACCACTACCTCTTTCATGATCACTCATACCCTCTCTCTGAATATATTAAGCTGACTCTTTAAATAACTTTCTTTCTCTCTTTCTAATTATATTAACTCCAGCTTTTCTATATCTCTTGCTCTCTCTCTCTCTATCTATCTATCTATCTGTCTGTCTGTCTGTCTGTCTAACTCTCCACATCTATATTAAGTTTGCTCTTTCTATATCTCTCTCTCTCTGTGTGCCTCCCTCCCTCCCTCCCTCCTTCCACTCCCTCCAACCACATTAACTCTACATTAACTCTATACCGCCATCTTTCTCTCTCTCTTTCTCTATGTCTATCTATCTCTCTTTCTTTCTTTCTTTCTATCCAACCATCCATCTCTCTCATTCTCTTCCTCTCTCGCTCTCACTTTGCCTTTTACTTTCTCTCTCTGTCTCTATCCATTCCTTTCTCTCTATCTATCCATCTCTCCTTCTTCCTTTCTTTATTTCTTTCTGTCTTTCTTTCTTCCTTTCTCCATCATTTTCTTCTTTCATTCTTTGTCTTTAACTACCCACCTCTATCTGTCCTCTGTTTGTTTGTCTGTCTGTCTGTCTATCTATCTATCTATGTATCTCTCTCTCTCTCTCTCTCTCTCTCTATCTATCTATGTATCTCTCACTCTCTCTCTCTCTCTCTATCTCTCTCTCTCTATATCTATCTGACTGTCTGTGTATCTATCCATCTATCTATCTGACTCTGATGTCTGTCTATCTATCTATCTATCTATCTATCTATCTATCTATCTATCTCTCCGACTGTCTGTCTGTCTATTTGTCCATCCATCCATCCATCCATCCGCCTCCTTCCTTCCATATCCCTCCCCCTCACCCAATTCTCACCCTTCCCACTTCACCAACTATATTAACTAACCACTTCCTCCCACGACCACCACCACAATTGCATTAAGCCCTATTACCACCAACTAGCCATATTTAGAGGAAGGGGAACGCTAGTGTCAGTCTGTTGGTTGGTGGCAGAGGGAGTGCATCCTTGTTTAAATGTCTCCCCTCCAGTTCCATATAATTTAATTATCGACCATGTCAACCGGAACATTTTATACTCTCACCGCTACCACAGTCATTTGTTGGTTAGTGGGGTGGCTGGGATGGAGATGATCGTGGTGGTGGTGGTGGAGGGGTTGTGGTTGTGATGGTGGGAGTGGGGTGGTAGTAGTGGTAGTAGTGGTGGTAGTGGTGGTGGTAGTGGTGGTAATGGTGGTGGTAGTAGTTGTATTAGTAATTGTAGTAGTAGCAGTGGTAGTAGTAGTAGTAATGGTGGGGTGGTAGTGGTGGTAATGGTGATAGTGATGGTGGTGGTGATGGTGGCGGTGGTGGGATGGTGGTAGTGGTTCTTGTAAATAGTGTTAGTAGTGATGGACCTTGTGGTGGTTGTAGAGACTGTGTTCTGTGTCCCTTGAAGGGAAATAACACTCGAAAGCTAGAATTGGGACTGAAACCTTGCATCTGGAAGGTCACCAGATGGTCAAAACACTCAACCAGTTCAGCAATGCACATGGAAGTATGGCCCTGTGTTAAAGACGCTTGTTTAGTAACCACATGGTTTCAGGTTCAATCCCACTGTGTGACACCTTCAGCAAGTGTATTCTACTCTGGTCCTGGATAAACTAAAACCTTGTGAATGGATTTTGTAGGTGGAAACTGAAAGAAACCCGCTTGTGTGTGTGTCTGTGTGTGTGCATGCATGTAATTAATTATTTGGACTTTGGGTATACGTTTAGTAGTATACCAGTTAAAGCACTTCCACTGTTTAGGCTATCTGATGTCATCTGCAGTTTTGATATAAATTCATTATATATAGGCGCAGGAGTGGCTGAGTGGTAAGTAGCTTGCTTACCAACCACATGGTTCCGGGTTCATTCCCACTGCGTGGCACTTTGGGC
>NC_069009.1:6324790-6325914 GCF_001194135.2 Octopus bimaculoides
CATTCCCACTGCGTGGCACTTTGGGCAAGTGTCTTCTACTATAGCCTCGGGCCGACCAAAACCTTGTGAGTGGATTTGGTAGACAGAAACTGCAAGAAGCACGACTAGGTGAAAAGCGCTTTATTTAATATGTGACATGAATAAAAATCTGTAAATGTACAAACATCCAGATTTCTGAGTACCTTAATTTTTTTCTATATAATTTCTGTACATCACCTCCAAACCTTCAAATATATATATGTATATATATATATGTATATATATATATGTATGTGTGTGTATATGTTTGTGTGTCTGTGTTTGTCCCCCCAACATCGCTTGACAACCGATGGTGGTGTGTTTACATCCCTGTCACTTAGCGGTTCGGCAAAAGAGACCGATTGAATAAGGCTTCCAAAGAATAAGCCATGGGGTCGATTTGCTCGACTAAAGGTGGTGCTCCAGCATGGCCACAGTCAAATGACTGAAACGAGTAAAAGAGTAAAGAGTAAAGGGGAAAGAAATAATCATCATCATCATCATCATCATCATCATTATTCTTTTATTCCTTTACTTGTTTCAGTCATTAGACAGCGGCCATGCTGGAGCACCACCTTCAAGGGTCTACAGTCGAACGAATCGACCCCAGTATTTATTTCTCCTTAAAGCCCGGTACTTATTTTATAGGTCTTTTTTTGCCAAATTGCTAGATTATGGGGACGTAAACACACCAACACCGGTTGTCAAGTAGTGATGGGGGAGGGAGAACAAACACAGACACAAAGACACACACACACTCATAGATACATACGCACACACACACACACACACACAAACACACACACATATATATAAATATATGCGATGGGCTTCTTTCAGTTTCCACCTACCAAATCCACCCCGAAGGCTTTGGTCGGCCCGAGGCTATAGTAGAAGACACTTGCCCAAGTTTCCACACAGTGGCACTGAACCCGGAACCATCTAGTTGGAAAGCAAGCTTCTTACCATACAACCATGCCTGTATTATTATTATTATTATTATTATTATTATTATTATTATTACTGTCGCTGTTATGAATCTCATCACAAAGACGACAATTACATGGAGCACAGCTGCAAGATGAAGAGGGGACATTTGCCCTTGG
>NC_069009.1:6326813-6328270 GCF_001194135.2 Octopus bimaculoides
AAAAAAAAATTCCATTTTTATTACTACTATTATTTTCATTATTATTATTATTATTATTATTACTATTATTATTATCATCATCATTATTATTATCATTATTATTATTATTATTATTATTATTATTATTATTATTATTATTATTATTATTAAGATGGTGAGTTGGCAGAATCATTGGCATGTTAAGCAAAATACTTAGCAGTATTTCATCCATTTTTATATTCTGAGTTCAAATTCAGCCAGGGTTGACTTTGACAGTTATCCTTTTGGGGTCAATAAAATAAGTACCAGTCAAGCACTGGGGTCAAAGCAATCCACTTGTCCCTTCTCCTGAAATTCCTGGCCTCGTGCCTATAGTAGAAAGGACTATTAATAAAAGAAATAATAATAATAATTATAATTATAATTATTATTATTATTATTAAGGTGGTGAGGTGACAGAATCGTTAGGATACAGGATGAAATGCTTAGCACCATTTTATCTGTCTTTAGATCCTGAGTTCAAATTCTGCCAAGGCTGACATTGCCTTTAATCCATTTGGGGCCAATAAAATATCATTTGGACACTGGGAGCAATACACTTGGCTTACCCACTTCCCAGAAAGTGCTGGCCTTGTGCCAAAATTTGAAACCATTATTAGTATTATGACTAAAATAATATTACTATTATTATTATTATTAGAATCATTATCATTTGTGTAAGTATCAATATCATTATTATTATTACTTATATTTGTTTCTTTCAAGCTTTGGGCCTTACAGAGGCGAGGTGACTGAGTTTCTTTCAAGCGTTGGGCCCCATGGAGGCACAGTGGCTGAGTTCCTTTGGAATGTTGGGCCTCACAGAGGCAATGACAAAGATATTTGGCATTATGTTGTGCTTGAGAAGAAGACCCATCAAGCTGAGCAAAATTGCAATCTTGGCAGATACCAGTGTCATGCAAATGGCACCTGTGCTGGTGACACATAAAAGCTCCCATTACACTCTAAGATTGTAATGGGAGTGCATTAGGAAGGACATCCAACCAAAGAAAACCATGCCAAATCAGATTGGAGTCTGGTGCAGCCTTCCAGTGTTCCAGCCCCAGTCAAATTGTCCAGCCCATACCAGCATGGACAATGGATGTTAAATGATGATGATGATGATGATTGTACAATCATCATTGCCACTGTCATTATTATTATTATTATTATTATTATTATTATTATTATTATTATTATTATTTTATTGTCTTTGCACAGCTTCTAACACTGGAGATGTATTATAGTATCAGCTGTTTACTGCCAGTGAACTAAGGTAACGTCCCTTATTATTATTATTATTATTATCATTATCATTATTATATTATTATTATTATTATCATTATTATTATCATTATTATATTATTATTATTATTATCATTATTATTATCATTATCATTATTATTATTATTATTATTATTATCATTATCATTATTATA
>NC_069009.1:6328751-6331049 GCF_001194135.2 Octopus bimaculoides
ACAATCATCATTGCCACTGTCATTATTATTATTATTATTATTATTATTATTATTATTATTATTATTATTATTTTATTGTCTTTGCACAGCTTCTAACACTGGAGATGTATTATAGTATCAGCTGTTTACTGCCAGTGAACTAAGGTAACGTCCCTTATTATTATTATTATTATTATCATTATCATTATTATATTATTATTATTATTATCATTATTATTATCATTATTATATTATTATTATTATTATCATTATTATTATCATTATCATTATTATTATTATTATTATTATTATCATTATCATTATTATATTATTATCATTATTATTATTATTATTATTATTATTATTATATATTTGACTTTTGCTTTGCTTTGTGTTTGTACAAGTTGACTTCAAATCTCGCCCAGAGACCTCAAGAGACAACAAGTTAGAAGTTCATGTTGGTGTTATGCCTAGGGTGTCATATATTTGGTTTTGCACATAGTATTGTTCTAGAGAATGTTTAAGAAAACATAAGAAAATTATGTGTTTGTTTTAAAATTTGAGATTACATAGACAGTATTTTGCATAGGATATGGGCAGTTCCCATAAGTACTATTTTTTGAATTTCTGGCATTTTGGGATTTCCTGGTATCTGAGCTAGGTAGCAATCAGCCCCTTTTGTCCAGCTCAGTAACAATTCTGCCAGATCATCATCTTCATCATCGTCGTCGTCGCCATCGTCATCATCATCATCATCACCATCATCATTTAAGGCAGCTAGCTGGCAGAATGATTAGTGCTCTAGGCCATATGCATAGCAACATTTGGTCCATCTTTACATTCTGAGTTCAAATTCTGCCTGAGTCGGCTTTGCCTTTCATCCTTCCAGGGTCAACAAAAAAAAGCACCTATCCCCACCCCCAAATTTCAGGCCTTGTGATTTTAGTAGAAAGGATTATTATTATTACTATTATTATTATGAAGGTGGTGAACTGGCAGAGTCGTTAGCATGCTGGACGTAATGCTTAGTGGTATTTCACCAGTTGCTACATTCTGAGTTCAAATTCCACCGAGGTCGACTTTGCCTTTCATCCTTTCAAGGTCAATAAATCAAGTACCAGTGAAATACTGGGGATTGATGTAATAGACTAGTCCCCAACTGTCAAATTTCAAGGCTTGTGCTTAGAGTAGAAAGGACTATCATTATTATCATCATAATCGTTAGCATATCTGGAGAAATGCTTAGCAGTATTTCGTCTTTCGCTACATTCCAAGTTCAAATTGTGCAAAGGTTGACTTTGCCATTCATCTTTCGGGGGTCAATAAATTAAGTACCAGTTGTGTACTAGGGTCAATGTAATCAGCTATCCTCCTCCCCACATTTCAGGCCTTGTGTCTATAATAGAAAGGATTATTATTATTATTATTGTTGTTATTATTATTATTGTTGTTATTATTATTATTGTTATTATTATTATTATCATTATCATTATTATTATTCTCATTATTATTATTATTATTATTATTATTCTCATTATTATTATTATTATTATTATTATTATTATCATTATTATCATTATTATTACCATTCTCTTTTACTCTTTTACTTGTTTCAGTCATTTGACTGTGGCCATGCTGGAGCACCGCCTTAAGTCTAGCAAATCGACCCCAGGACTTATTCTTTGTAAGCCTAGTACTTATTCTATCAGTCTCTTTTGCGGAACCGCTAAGTTACGGCGATATAAACACACCAGCATCGGTTGTCAAGCGATGTTGGGGGAACAAACACAGACACACAAACAGACACACAAATACACATACATATATATATATACATATACACGATGGGCTTCTTTCAGTTTCCCTCTACCACATCCACTCACAAGGTTTTTGTCGGCCCGAGGCTATAGTAGAAAACACTTACCCAAGGTGCCATGCAGTGGGGCTGAACCCGGAACCATGTGGTTGGTAAGCAAGCTACTTACCACACAGCAACTCCTGCGCCTTATTATTATTAACATTATTATTATTATTATTATTATTATCATTATTAATAATAATAATAAAAAAAATCATTATTATTATAAATGTTATGATATTACGACGGAACATGGCAACTATAGAACTAGCGCCACCACCAAAACCAAAATATAGAAATAAACAGCATTAATGAATATATATTAAATTTCTTGGCAATAATCTAGATTCAACTCCCTAAAAATATTTCTCCCTTTTTGGTGTTCCCATTTTATTTATTATTTATATTATATTTGTACACTTATTTTGTTATTTTCTTATTTCTTGTGTGTGTTTTTGTAT
>NC_069009.1:6333479-6335768 GCF_001194135.2 Octopus bimaculoides
TATATATATATATGTATGTATGGACATACATATATATATATATAATGAAGGTAGAACTTGATATCAATCAATCAACATCAATTTAAACCATTGGTCTAGCATATTAAAAAATTCCGAAGACTTAAAAATTATATTATAATTAATAAGAGGAATGACCAGAAATAGGATTCCTAATATGTTAAAGATAGACATCAAATCGCCTTACCACAAAGAGTGTGTTCTCAACAAAAAAATCTCAGCAAGTGCGAGAATGTAAAAATAAGTAAGACAAAATAAAATGATTACCTACGCAAAATGAAATATAGTTTATGTAGTTCTGATCAGTAATTAGCTGAGGTAAAAGCTATTAATGTCAATAACATGTTTTATCCGATGTTCTCAATGCTAAAATTGTTAAAAAACCAGGTAGTTCTTTGTCTTTGCAATCACCTTCAATTATCAGCACTTATTTGAAACACATTGAACCTGAAAATGCATAAATTTGAGTAAAATCGGCCTGCAGACACTTTCCTCCTGTTAATAAGTACATTTAACAAAAATTCTATCAGATGACGCGAGTATAAACAAATTTATTGAAACAAATACGGAAATCAATCACAGTTTAATTATCCAGAGATTCTAAATATACGATGTTCTGAGTGTGTCTGTTAATTGGTGTACAAATGAAAAGATTTTGGGGACTTCCAACTCATGAACATCCTACAAATAATTGCGCATGAAAGAAGCAATGTGAAGTCCAACAACCTTGAAAGACTGTCCTCAAGACATGGTTATTCAATATCATGTTTATTATAGAGATTATGTAACAAATTATACTTTACACTTCTATATTTAACTGTGTATGTATATTCCCATTTTTGCTTCTGGTGTCTTCTGCCTCTCTATAAGAAGCATTTACCTGGAAATTTACTAGAAGTGAAAAAAAAAAATCGTATGCAACAGGTAAGTCGTCTTAATAACATATATGTGTGTACCAGACATTTAGCTGTTATTTTTTTAGCATGAGTTTTCTGGTGGCAGCTTCATTTGTCTGTTGCTTCAGTAGAATCTATGGATGCACAAAAGCACAAAACAGAGAAAAAATAACAAATATGGATGACTTGTTCTGAAACACCCCTGAGTGAGGAACAGTTCTCAAAAATAACCTCAAATTGTTTTCCCTCCCAAATTCTTATATGCTCGGAATCAACATAGTCCAAGGTATATTCGTAGATAATTTCATGAAAAAATATCAATTTTCATGAAAGTTAAGCGAATTGAAGTGGACTCTGGTGAATTTTCCGTCAATCCTCCTCCACCCCTCCTAAAACACTTTCTCCAAAAAATTTTGTATATTCGGAATCTACATGATATAACACATATTCGTAGAAAACTTCATTAAAAAATATCCATATCCATTTTTCTGAAAGTTATAATCATCCAAAGTCGGTGGGGGTGGGGTAGAAACTTGTAGTTATGCCCTGTTGACAATTGATCAATTAAATGAAATCTCTCTCTCTCTCTCTCTCACACACACACACACACAAATAGGTATATATCTTACACAAATTGAAAGCCAGAGAAGAATAGAAAAAAAAAATGAAAGTAAATTTAGAAATTCTTTCTTATCTGAAATCGTTACAACTCTAATGATGTATACAGACGTGTGTGTGTATGTCTGTGTGTGTTGACATTGACAAAACAATTAAATGAAAGTGTTAATAAGTCGATTTGCACCAAGAATAATCGCAGGAGATTTAAATGTGAAATATCAAGTCTTAATAAGGTGACTTGTTCCAAAAATGTCTGAAACATGTATTGGAAAATCAATGTAGAATATATAGTACCTCATTTAATTAACTGAGAAGAAGGCATCTATCTCTGTACGAAATCTGTAATGATGTATATATACGTGTGTGTGTAAATTTCTGGTTAGGATGCCAAAGACAGGAAGTTCAAAACACAGAAAGTTGAGAAAACGATTTGAAGAAGTGAATCTTTATATATAGAGCAATATTATTTATTTTTAATAAAAGAAAATAAACCAAGACCATATTATTCTTTTCAAGGTCAGATTATTCATGTACCCCAAGTATGGCACAGATTGATCCCAAGGTTTGAGTGTGCATCGAGGACACACACACCCACACACACAGAGTGGGTATTTTATATATAAAGATTAAACTGTAATGTGTAATATAAATATATCAAATTGTAAGATCCTGTTATTGATCCTGCTATGGCTAAGGAGAAACATAATTAGCGTGTGGTTACACACACACACACGCATATAATTATTTGGACCTTGGG
>NC_069009.1:6336844-6340784 GCF_001194135.2 Octopus bimaculoides
AAGAACTTTTAAATAAGTTCTCCACCGATAATGGTGTTTACATACCGAAGGGCTTGGTAAAAATTATTAATTGTTGATTTATTAATAAATTAATAAATTGATAAACCTTTACCCTTTTAATTGTAATATATATATATATATATATATATACGTAGGTGCAGCCATGATTATGTGGTAAGTGTCTTCTACTATAACCTTGGGCTGACCAAAGCTCTGTGAGTGGATTTGGTAGATGAAAACTGAAAGAAGCCTGTCATATATATATGTATTTGGGTGTGTTTGTGTGTGTGTGTGTATATGTATGTGTGCATGTCTGTGCTTGTCCCTCACCTTCATCTGATAGCCAGTGTTGGTTTGTTTACATCCCTGTAACTTAGCAGTTCAGCAAACAGAGCTCAACAGAATAAGTACCAGGGTTAGGGTTAGGGCGATTCCTTTGACTAAAATTCTTTGAAGTGGTGCTCCAGCATGGTCACAGCCTTATAACTGAAGGCAAGTAAAAGATAAAAATAAAATATTCTGTGTATCTTCTTCGCAGTTTAAAATTCAAGCTTCTAATCCTGTTATGGTTAATCTTGAAACGATTATCTCTTTCTAATTGCTGCCAGAGCATCCCGTACATTCAGACATCAAAGTGAATTTGTTTATAATACCTGCGGGCTACGAAGAAGTATAAAGTCTTAGAAAGTGAGAGCCACATGTGTCTTCCAAATTGGAGACTAACAAAAATTCTTCAAACACCTTAAGAGCCATCTGTGGCTCTCAGACTCTCATTATGGCATTTTTGATTCCACTAAAGATATAATGTAATAAATAAAAAGAAATCCTTGCTTTAATCATAACTTAATATGATCATTTCTGAGACAGATCTTTATTTTATGATACGAATCATACGTTGTAAAGTGATTTAAATTAGAAATTTGCTTCAGAATTATATATTCGTTTATGTTTCGAACAACAGCTAAATAATGGTCATTTTAGTAAATTCTTCATTAATTTCAAAATTAATTGAAACAAAAGCAGTGTATTTTAACAGAATATGGTATCAAAAGGTTAAAATGGATCTAAATTAAAACCTTCCATCAAAATTTCAACTTAATATATGGTCTAAACTCCAGCTTAATAACAACAAAATTATTTCAACTAAATTCTTCATAATTTCCAAATTGATTGAAAAAAAAAGTAGCATATTTCAAGAGAAATATGGTAACAAAGGATTAATTTATGTTCCAAACATCAGTTTAAGACAAAATTATTTTTACTAAACGCTGCATTATTTTCAAAACTGTTGGAAATGAAGGTAAGTGTATTGCAACACAAATATGATAACCAAAGGGTTAAAGTGATCTAAAGTAAAACCTTTCACAAAATTTCATGTTAATTCATGTTCCAACCTCCAGATTAATAATGGCAAAATTCTTTTCCTAATTCTTCATTATTAATCAAATTAATCGAAAGAAAGCCAGTGTATGTCAGTGGAAATATGGTAACAAAAGAGTTAAAGTGATCTAAATTAAAACCTTTTATCAGAGTTTCATGTTAATTTAAATTCCAAACACCAGTTTAATAACGACAAAGTTATTTTACTGAAGTGTTCATTATTTTAAAAATTAATTCAAACAAAGGCAATATATTTCAACAAACACATGCAAAGATGCAGACATTGTTGTGTGGTAAGAAGCTTGCTTCCGAACCACATAGTTCCAGGTTCAGTCCCTTTGGTAAGTGACTTCTACTATATCCTCAGGCTGACCAAAGCCTTGTGAGTGGATTTGGTAGACGAAAACTGAAAGAACTCTATTTTATGTGTGTGTGTGTGTGTGTGTGTGTGTGTGCATGTCTGTGTTTCTCCCTTCACTGCTTGACAACCAGTGTTGGTTTGTCTACATTCCTGCAATTCAACTTTACAGCAAAAGAGAATGAGAGAATATAAAACTAAAAAAAAAAACAACTAAAATATGGACTGAGGTCAATTTGTTTGACTAAAAGTTCTTCAAGGATGTGCTCCAGCATGACCTCAGTCTAATGATTGAAACAAGCAAATGGCAAACGATAAATATGACAAAAGCATAAATTATAAAGGTAAAACGTGGTGAGTAAACACAAACCTATCCAATTTGTGTTTGGAGGTGAAAGGTTTATGGTAAGAGAAATAATAATGAAGTCAGCAGAAAGGAAAGACATGGAATTATGGTCAACATATGGCATGTAATATGGTGAGCGGTAGAATGTTTTGTATGCCAAAGAAAATGCTTGGCAGCATTTCTACCTGCTTTTCTTAGGAGGTGGTATCAAAACGTTTCTGGACTGGTTCTGTAGTACGCCAACAGATGGCAGCACACGGTTGTGTGCACAGTGAGAGCAAGCAGTGACCTTCATGAGGCAGTGTGTTGAGTGACATCACTGCGTTTGCTTTGCAAATCGGGCAGTTTGTGTTTTTGTGATCACGGGTATGCTGTAGTCTGTGATTCTTGTCATGGACAGGAATAAAGAACCAACGTGAAATTTTGTGTTAAACTTGGGAAGTCTGCTACAGAGACATTGAGCATGCTTTGGCAAGCTTACAGTGATGAGGCAACGAGTCATACAAGATGTTCTGAGTGGCAAATGTGCTTCACAAGCAAAAGAACCTTCCGGGAAGATGACGAGCGATCTGGAAGACCTGCCACAAGCGTCACCCCTGGAAATGTGGTATTGTGCATCGAGAATTCAGCCCCCACCCCAGCTCAGACAGTCAGCTGTAATGTTTGGAAGCATTTGAGGGACAGCATTCAGTGAAAGCAACTGGATCTGTGGAGCACAAAGAATTGGATTCTTCACAACAACAAAGAACCTTGTCACCAAGCTCTCTTCATTCTGGAGTTTCTCACCAAAAATAACATGGCATCATTCTTCTGTACCCACCCTTTTTACCAGATTTAGCATCTGCAGACTTCCGTCTCTTCCCCAAGATGAAAATGCAGCTCAGAGATCACTGCTTTAACACCATTGTTGAGATCCAGAGTGAATCACAGAAGGCCCTTAACCCATTACCTACCAGTGATCTCAAATGAGATCACTTAAAAATTACAAATTTCGTAATTATCTCTCAATATTTACACATATCTAACCTTTTTGCTTTATCTACAAGATATATTTCTCTGATATTCAAATGAGGTTTGCTAATTTTTCACCCAATATCTCGCTTATTTCTATTTGAAATGTTATTTTGATCATTCCAGCGTGTTTCTAAGACTGTTTTATGCTAGAAATCAAAGTTTCATAAAAAAAATTCCAGTTAATAGAATTATGGGAGGTAATGGGTTAACTTGCTTACAGAAAACAACTCCCAGACCAGATTCCAAAAATGGCAGGAATGCTGGGAGTGGTGTATTGCTGCACAAGGTGACTATTTCGAAGAAGATAATGTTAAACCTTAGGTAAATAAGTTATTTTTTTATTAAACATGACAAATCCAGGAAGCTTTTGATAACACTTCACATTCTGAGTTCAAATTTCACAGAAGTTGACTTTGCCTTTCATCCCTTCAAGGTCAATAAAATAAAGTACCAGTCAAGTACTGGGGTCGATGTAATCAACTTGTTCCCTCCATTCAAAGAAGCTGGCCTTGAAACCTGGAGAGTTAATTCCCATCCTTGCTTTTCCGCATTTAGCTGTGTACCCATTCAGTGCATGCTGGACATCACTTCTGACGATTCAAAAACAAGCAGAAACCTTCATCCTACCAAGTTAATCGTGCACAATATCCTCAACTCTCTCATGAGATATTCTAATAGCATTGGCTGTTGGATTTATAGCATGAATATATATATATATATATATATATATATATATATATACCGGAGTAAGCACATGAAATGTGCAACAAGGTGGAAAAAAGAGTACTCAAATACCAGAGGTAGAGTAATATGCTTTATTTAAAAGCAGCAGATGCTGCTTT
>NC_069009.1:6340794-6341487 GCF_001194135.2 Octopus bimaculoides
TATATATATACGACAGGCTTCTTTCAGTTTCCATCTACCAAACCCACTTACAACGCTTTGGTTGATAAATGACACATGCCCAAGCTGCTACAGAATGGGATTGAACCTGGAACCATGTAATTGGGAAGCAAGTTCCTTACCACACAGTCACGTCTGCACCTATGTGTGTGTGTGTGTGTGTGCATGTGTGTGCATGTGCGTGTGTGAAATGGATTTTTTTCAGTATCTGTTGAGAAAATTCAGTCACAAGGCTTTCATCAGCCCGTGGCTATAGAAGAAGATGCTTTCCCAAGGTGCCATGCATTGGAACTGAACCTAGAACCACATGATTATAGAAAGCAAACTTCTTACCACACAGCCACCCCTGCACCTGTAATGTTGTAATCTTCATGATTTATCTGCCAGAGAAACCAAAACCAGGTAACTAGTCCCAGGGCTCCAGAAAAACGAAAAAACGAACAAACAAAACAAATGAAATACGTGTGAGAGAACATAAGAGACGTACTTCTCTCCAAGAGTATCTTTAGATGGAATTCTTAATTTGTTTAAATAATTAAGCTATTAATTTTAGTCAAAGAATTAAGCCATAAAGATTTTTTGAAATTTAATATTCCTGAAAAAGCGCCCTGTTAGTTTCTCAATATTTTCCACCAAAGGGACCGTTTAATTACATTTTGATATTATTAATATTAT
>NC_069009.1:6342270-6344770 GCF_001194135.2 Octopus bimaculoides
GCATGTCTTAGTGGTTTAGACTGCCGATCTTATGACCATGAGGTTGTGAGTTCAAATCCTGGACCAGGCTGCGTGTTCTGTTCTTGAGCAAGACACTTTATTTCACATTGCTCCAGTTCGCTCAGCTGTAGAAATGAATTGCAACGACACTGGTGCCAAGCTGTATCAGCCCCTTTCCTTTCCCTTGGGTAACACCAGTGGTGTAGAGAGGGGAGGCTGGAATGCATGGGCGACTGCTGGTCTTCCATAAACAACCTTGCCCAAACTTCTGCCTCGGAGGGGGAACATCCTAGTTGCAATCCCATGGTCATTTGTGATCATCATCATCATCATCATCATCATCATCATCATTATTATTATTATTATTATAATTGAGGGTGTATGGCCTATTGGTTAGAGTAACACATTCATGATCAATTGTGTTCTTGAGCAAAATACTTCACTTCATGTTGCTCTGTGATCACTTCAACACCTGACATGTGGTACTCCATGCACCTGTTCAGACAACATTGATTTGATGGAGAGAGTGAGCTGATGTGCCACATAAACATTTGATCCCTATAAACAAATCCTTTGTGAGGGTCATTCGGCAGACAGCTGAAAACCCAGATGATTATTCATATACACACAATAGATTAGACTGTTGGGAAAGAAAAATTCCTAATAGCAGGCTATAACAAATAACCATTATTCATTATTAATAATAATAATCCTTTCTACTATAAGCACAAGACCTGAAATATTTGGTGGTGTGGGGCTGGTCAATTACATCCACCCAAGTACTCAATAAAGTCCCATTTGAGAACTGGAGTCGTTGCAATCGACCAGCCCCCTACCCAAAATTAGTAGAAAGGATTATTATTATTATTATTATTATTATTACTATTATTATTATTATTATTTCAGTTATCAATGTGGTGAGCTGACAGAATCGTTAGCATACTGTGCAAAATTTTTAGCACCGTTTCATCTGTCTGTACATTCTGGAGGGGGGGGGGTCAACAAAATAAATACCAGTTGAACACTGGGGTCGACATCATCAACTAGTCCTCCTCTCGCAAAATTTCAGGCCTTGTGTTTTTAGTAGAAAGGATTTTTATTATTATTATTATTGTCATTATTATTATTATTATTATTATTATTATTATTAATATTATTATTAATATTATTATTATTATTATTATTATTATTATTATCATTGTTGTTGTTGTTGCTGTTGTTGCTGTGTAATGTGATTGGTGCCGAAATGTTCTGATATTTACAAATTGGTTCAGAAGAACGAATTATATCCCAACTAAACCTGTTTGTAAAACTGCAATTATTTAACTTTGAGCTAGAGATCTCCCTTAAACTATCTTAATCTTATATATATCTAGAGCAAATAGTAACCCTAAACCTATTTAATGCCACTGCTTCAGTAACCCCATTTAGTCTCACACACATTATATTCAATACATACATATATATATATATATATATATATATATATATATATATATATATATATATATATATATATATACACACCTATGAATATGTACATATGTATGTGAATTAATTAGAAAATGAATGACACAGACTGTGGGTTACCTAATTGCCTCGATTAACTTACAGCTATATTAGCAGAAACAACTGTAAGCTAATGAAAGTCATTATGTGAATGCTGTTCTTTTTGTGATTCATTTATTAATTGATATTAAAACGTTTACTGATTGTCTGGTACATGTAACAGTCTGGAGCTGAGGACTTAGTAGACAGAAACTGAAAGAAGCCTCACACACACACACACACACACACACACACACACACACACACACACACATATATATATACATGTATATGTCTTTGTTTCCATGTTTGTCCTACCATCACTGCTTGATGACTGGTGTTGGTGTGTTTGCATCCCCATAACTTAGCAGTTTGGCTAAAGGGAGCTGATAGAATAATTACCAAGTGAAAAAAAAAAATGGTTCCAGGGTTGAACTAAAATTTCTTTAAGGCAATGCCCCGGCATGGCCACACTCTAAAGACTAAATTATGTAAAAGATAAAAGATATATATACATATATATAGGCACAGGCGTGGCTGAGTGGTAAGAGGCTTGCTTCCCAGCCACATGGTTCCGGGTTCAGTCCCACTGCATGGCATCTTGTGCACATGTCTTCTACTATAGCCTCGGGCCGAACAAAGCACTGTGAGTGGATTTGATAGAAGGAAACTAAAAGAAGCCCATCCTGCATATATATATATATATATATATAGATATATTGACAACTGATGTTGGTATGTTTACATCACTGTAACTTAGCAGTTTGGCAAAAGAGACTGATAGAAGAAATACTGGGCTTACAAAGAATAAGTCCTGGGGTCAATTTCTTTGACTAAAAAAGCCTTTAAGGTGCTACTCCAGCATGGCCACAGTCAAATGACTAATACAAGTAAAAGAAAATCATATATGTATATATATATACACACATATGTATGTATATACATGTGTGTG
>NC_069009.1:6346428-6347585 GCF_001194135.2 Octopus bimaculoides
TTGTGTGTGTGTGTGTGTGTGTATGATAAGCTTCTTTCAGTTTCCGCCTATTGAATCCATTCACAAGGCATTGGTTGGCTCAAAACTATAATAAAAGACACCTACCCAAGGTTCCACACAGGGACTGAACCTGCAACCATGTGGCTGGGAAGCAAGCGTCTTCCCACACAGCCACGCCTGTGCCAATAGAGGCATTTGAAAATTTTAATCCAGTTAAGTGCAAGTGTGGTTATGGAAGAAGTTTGCTTCCTAAGCAAAAGGTTCCAGGTTCAGTCCCACTGTGTGGCACATTGGGCAAGCCCCTTCTACTGTAGCCCCAAACTGACCAAATCTTTGTGATTGGATTTGATGGATGGTAAAGCCAATCGGATTTATCTTTTACTTGTTTCAGTCATTTGACTGTGGCCAAACTGGGGCACTGATTTGAAGGGTTTCTTATCATATAACAGACATCCACTCAGTTTCTGTCAACTGAATTTGCTAACTTGCCCAATGTATTAGTTGGCCTAAAACAGAAAACATTTGCCTAAGGTGCTGCACAGTAGGACTGAACCTAAATCCACATGGTTACAAAGTGACCCTCTTAACCATCCAGCTCTGCCAAGCAAAACTTATATTTTGTGTGGCTTGCAAGAAATACTGTCAGACGTAAATTAAGATGCCTGTACGGCTTCATTGGTGTCTCGCTACTTTAATTAAAATAAATAAATATATGTAATATAAATTTTAATTAACTGTAAAATCATTTATACGTTATATTAATTAAAATTAGTTCTTATCAGATTTATTATTGGGAGGATTAAAAACATATAACATTATAGTAAGAATATAAAGACATGGTTTCTTATTTAATTATGGACTATGAAAACATGTAGGCTGTGAACTGGAATGGTTTTTAGACACTTACACAATTAAGCCCTTCTCTCCCTAACGAGTAAGGGCCATTGGCTACTTTCTTCCAATGTCCTTCTCTCTAGTTTGAATCTGTGTTTTCCTCAGTTCTGTCTGAGTGTCCTTCTTCGTATATATTTCCCCCGAGGGAAAGCTTTCATCTATCAGATCTTAGTTCTGAATCGTCATTAATCATCATCATCATCATCGTCGTTTAACGTCCGCTTTCCATGCTAGCATGGGTTGGACGATTTGACTGAGGACTG
>NC_069009.1:6348277-6349402 GCF_001194135.2 Octopus bimaculoides
AGTTTTGAATTGTTGTTAATGCCCGTGTAATTCTGTTATTATCATCAGCTTTGCCTCGTTCCCCTAACTCTTCTTTTTAATCCCTTCCCTCCCTAAGGAGCACAGACGATCGACATCTTTTCTCCACTGTCCTCAATTCTGAGCAGCCTTTCCTACAGCTCTCCAGTCAGATTGCTGTCTTTCCAATTATGCCTCATTCTCCCACCTCATATGTTTCCCTGAAGGAGGGCCTTTGTCTCCCATATCTCGTTGGTCCCAAGTCAGGGGCAGATGAGTAATGCAGGATTAGGGTTTCCTTAAGATATGATCTATCCAATCCTTACTAGCGCTTCAGGATCTGTTCCTCTGGTACCTGCCCTCACACCCCTTCTTTCTGGCAAAGAAAGACCAAAACCTTGTGAGTGGATTTGGTAGACGGAAACTGAAAGAAGCTTGTTGTATACATGTATATATATATATATGTATATATATATACATATGCATACATACTTACATATACATTCATATAGATAGATAGATAGATAGATAGATATAATATAAATAATATATAAATATATGCATATATCCATACATATATGTACATACCTACATTTATATGTATACATACATGTATATATGGGTACAGGACATCAAAAAAACGTTAAACACAATGAGAAACGAAAACATAAAGACGAGGACAGAAAACGAACATTTTTTCGAGCAACGAAAAAAACAAACAGAGAAACGAGACATGCAACATAAAGAATATTGCCCTTCATCAGTTGTCCCTGTCCATCTACTCTGCATTTCAAATGCGTGTGAATCTACTATAGCCTTGGGCCGACCAAAGCCTTGTGAGTGGATTTGGGAGACAGAAACTGAAAGAAGCCCGTCGTATATACACATATATATATATATGTATATTTGTGTGTGTGTGTTTGTGTGTCTGTGTTTGTCCCCCCCACCATCGCTTGACAACCGATGCTGGTGTGTTTACGTCCCCGTAAATTAGCGGTTCGGCAAAAAGAGACCAACAGAATAAGTACTAGGCTTACAAAGAATAAGTCCTGGGGTCGATTAGATCGGCTAAAGGCGGTGCTCCAGCATGGCCGCAGTCAAATGACTGAAACAAGGAAAAGAGAGTAC
>NC_069009.1:6349649-6350685 GCF_001194135.2 Octopus bimaculoides
ATCTACTATAGCCTTGGGCCGACCAAAGCCTTGTGAGTGGATTTGGGAGACAGAAACTGAAAGAAGCCCGTCGTATATACACATATATATATATATGTATATTTGTGTGTGTGTGTTTGTGTGTCTGTGTTTGTCCCCCCCACCATCGCTTGACAACCGATGCTGGTGTGTTTACGTCCCCGTAAATTAGCGGTTCGGCAAAAAGAGACCAACAGAATAAGTACTAGGCTTACAAAGAATAAGTCCTGGGGTCGATTAGATCGGCTAAAGGCGGTGCTCCAGCATGGCCGCAGTCAAATGACTGAAACAAGGAAAAGAGAGTACGGTATGTTATACAATATATAAAAAAATCTATTATTTCTGATAATTTTTTATCAAGATTGATGTAGCTGTGTAGCCGATGCTTTCATGGCTGTTCTTGTCGTTATTTTTTTATCGTTTTTACGCAGAAATTTTAATCAGATTATCCAAGTACAATCTTATAAATTACTTCTTTATCTCAGCAAAAGCAACATTAGTTTTAATGGTGCAGGAACAAGAG
The DNA here is from genome assembly GCF_001194135.2 of Octopus bimaculoides. NCBI lineage: Eukaryota > Metazoa > Mollusca > Cephalopoda > Octopoda > Octopodidae > Octopus > Octopus bimaculoides. The sequence goes on from NC_069009.1 coordinate 6,350,191, forward strand.
ACGGCGGCAACAGCAACAACTACAACAATGAAAATATTAAAATATGTTTTACAGCTCCGTGTTATAATACAGACAGTTATTGCATTAAGATGTCGTTGACAGTGGTAGTGGTAGTAGTGGTGGTAGTGGTGGTAGTGGTTGTGGTGGCCATGGTAGTAGTGGTGGTGCTGCTAGTGGTGGTAGTGGTAGAGATGGTGGTGGTGGTGATGGTAATGGTAGAGATGGTGGTGGTGGTAGTAGTGATGGTGGTGGTGATCGTGAAGGTGGTGGTGGTGATAGTGGTGGTAGTGGTAGAGATGGTGGTGGTGGTAGTAGTGATGGTGGTGGTGATGGTGAAGGTGGTGGTGGTGATAGTGGTGGTAGTGGTGGTAGTGGTGGAAGTGGTAGTGATGGTGGTGGTGGTGATAGTAGTGGTGGTAATGGTGGTGATGACAGTGGCGGTGGTAGTGGTATTGATGGTGGTAATAGTGGTAGTGATGATAGTGGCAGTGGTGG
>NC_069009.1:6351012-6351831 GCF_001194135.2 Octopus bimaculoides
GGTAGTGGTATTGATGGTGGTAATAGTGGTAGTGATGATAGTGGCAGTGGTGGTGGTAGTGGTAGTGATGGTGGTGGTGATAGTGGCGGTGGTGGTAGTGGTGGTGGTAGTTGTAGTAGTAGTAATAGTAAGAGTCACAGTAGTCATAGTAGTGTTGGTGGTGTTAGTGGGGGTAGTAGTTGAAGTAGTAGTAGTGGTGGTGGTGGTATTAACAATAGTAGTGGTAATGGTGGTGTTAGTAGTGGTGATGATAGTAGTGGTGGTGGTAGTAGTAGTGAGAGTGACGATAGCTTTGGTGGTGGTTGTGGCTATAGCAGTATGATGGTGGTGGTGATAGCACTAGCAGAAGTAGTGGTGGTGGTTGCAGTAGTAGTGGTGATTGTGGTAGTGGTACTAGTGTTTGTAGAGGTGGTGGTAGCAGTGGTCATGGTGGTTATAGTATCAGCCACAGTGATGGTGGTTGTGGCCATAGTAGTAGTAGTACCAGCCTCAGTGGTAGTAGTGGTAGTGTTTCTGATGCAAGTGGTGGTGATAGTAGAGGTGGGGTTTGTAGTAGTGTTGGTTGTATGAATAGTGGTGGTAGTACAAGTGGTGGTGGTGGTGGTTGTAGTTGTGGTAGTAGTAGTGGAGATGATAGTGATGGTAGTGGTTATGGTGGTGGTGGTAGTGGTGGTGGTGGTTGTGGTGGTGGTAGTACTAGCAGTAGTAATGATGTTAGTTGCGGTGGTGGTGGTGGTGGTAGTGGTGGTGATGGTGGTGGTTGTGGTGGTGGTAGTACTAGCAGTAGTAGTGAAGATGATAGTGGTGGTGGTGGTGGTG
>NC_069009.1:6352276-6352870 GCF_001194135.2 Octopus bimaculoides
GTAGTGGTAGTGTTTCTGATGCAAGTGGTGGTGATAGTAGAGGTGGGGTTTGTAGTAGTGTTGGTTGTATGAATAGTGGTGGTAGTACAAGTGGTGGTGGTGGTGGTTGTAGTTGTGGTAGTAGTAGTGGAGATGATAGTGATGGTAGTGGTTATGGTGGTGGTGGTAGTGGTGGTGGTGGTTGTGGTGGTGGTAGTACTAGCAGTAGTAGTGAAGATGATAGTGGTGGTGGTGGTGGTGGTTGTGGTGGTAGTGGTGGTGGTGGTAGTGGTGCTTGTAGTGGTGTTGGTGGTGGTGATGGTGGTTGTGGTGGTGGTGGTAGTGGTGGTGGTTGTAGTAGTAGTACCAGCAGTAATAGTGGAGATAGTAGTAGTAGTAGTAGTAGTAGTAGTAACATTGTTCCCTATCATCATCTTATCTCCAGAAGTGAATTGTTGTCCATTGTGATGTTGTATTCTTCCTAGTCGTGTCGTCGTTGTCATAACTGTTGTTGTTGTTGTTGGTTTCCTTGTCATCTTATCCGTTTGCTAATGGCTTGGAATTTCTTTCTTCACCATTTTTTAAAATTTCATTTCTATTTTTTTTTTGTATACA
>NC_069009.1:6352904-6356208 GCF_001194135.2 Octopus bimaculoides
GGGGGGCTCCTTTTTCTCTATTACTGTTTCTTGTTTTGTTTCTTATTATTGTTTCTATTATTATTATTATGATAGTTGTAGCTATTGTTGTTGTTGTTGTTGTGTCGCTCCATTGTTCCATACGCTGTTTAATGTTTTGCTCTATTGGCCATAGTAACCTCTTGGTTACTCTTTTTGTTCTTGTTCTTGTTGTTGTTGTTGTTGTTGTTCTCCTTCTTCTTCTTCTTCTTCTCCTTCTTCCAATTCTTCCTCTCTTTCTTCTTCTTGTTCTTCTTCTTCCAATTCTTCCTCTCTTTCTTCTTCTTCTTCTTCTTCTCCTCCTTCTTCTTCTGTCTTTCCTATTGTTTTTGCTGTCTTTGGTGTCCTTGTTTTGGTTCTTCCTCATCATCATCATCATCATCATCATCATCATCTTTCATTCCTTCGTTTTCTTCCATTTCTTTTTCTTTTTGTCTTTGCAACCAACGTTGCTGTTTTCATTCTTCTTTTTCTTCCTCTTCTTCTTTCTCTCTTTCTTCTTATTCCTCCTTGCTTTTGCTATTGCGACTCTAATTCCTCATCCTCCTCCCCCTCCCCTTCCCCCTCCTTGATTTTTGCTATTGAATCTTTGAGTCGTCTTCTCGTCTTTATTATTATTATTGTTGTTGTTGCCGTCGTTTCTGCTCTTATTATTTCATGTATCAATTTCATTATTTTTTTTGCCCGTTATTCTTCCTGTTCTTGTTGTTGTTTGTCCTTAGGTCTGTCCTTGATCATTCTGGCCTCCATTTATAATTATTATCATTATTATTATCATTACCACTACTAGTACTACTACCCCTACTATTATTATCATTATTATTTTTCTTTTTGCAGTCACAGTGTATCTAGGACTACACTTCACAAGATGGCCCATAACACACACAAGAATTTAAAATATTGACATTTTTTGCATATCCTCTACAGTTAGTGCCATTTCTGTCCTTTTCCCAATTTCAAAGTTCATAAATTCGGAAAAAATACAAATAAAAATCTTAATTATAATTATATTTTTTCCCCTTCAGAGCCTCATAATGGTAAAATGCATGAGGGGTGGGGGGGAGAACAAAAAAAAAGCAGAAGAAAATAAGCAAAAAAAGCAAGCAAACAAAATTAGGGGACAGACATGGCTGTGTGGTTAAGAAATTTGCTTCCCAGCTATGTGGTTTTGAGTTCAATCCCACATTTTTTATATACAGTCACCCATAGTACCCCAACATAAAATTTCCTCTGTATTAACATCCTAGGTTTTATTAGTGTCTTGCCCCTTTAACTGGTAATTAACATCATGATTTAGTCTTTCCCTATCCAGCCTCCTTTTATAGACAGTTACTCTATATCCAATTCACTACACCTCATGTCTTCTTCCCTCCCTGAATAAAAGGGATACATATGACAATATTTATGACCATACCTAAGCCATGAGTGGTCAACTCACTCTTGCCCTTCATTCTAAACAGACACAGTCCTCTAGTCTTAGATTTAGTAGTTGATAAAAGGACTAATAAATTAGAAATGAACCACAATCCTTTACAAGCTATGATCCCAGTGGGCTTCATACCAGAGCCACGGAGGAGAAAGCCATGCCAGTATGACATAAGAAAAATATCTGTGCTGGCACCATGTAGAAAGAGCACCTGTGCCAGTGCCACAATAAAGAGCACCCATGAAAGTGCCACATAACAGGCACTCATACTGGTGTCATGTAAAAAGCAGTCTGTACACTTTGTAAATTGGTTGGCGTTAGAAAGGGGGCATTCATTTCCATAATTCTGAGAGAACATGTCTGGCCATGGAGTAAATATTATCTCGCTTGGAAATATGTGAAAGTTGGTGACAGAGTAGGCATCTGACCATAGAATATCTACCTCTATTAAACCCTGTCTGGCCCATGCATGCATGGGACAGTGGACAATACAATCACAATGAAGAAGATTATGATGATGATGGTGATGATAGTGTTGATGACAATAACAACAGTGACAATGATGATCAATAATGATCAATAATGATCAATAATGATCAATAACAGCATTACTGGATTCCATACATGATTACCACAGGGTTCACAATTGCATTGTTCAGATGAATTCTTGGAAACCTTATAATTCTCAAGAATTCTTTAATAAATTGGTCAGCTATTTTGCTCCCCCAGATCTGCAAACTCAAGGCATTTTTTCTTCTTCATTTAGGGATATTTAGAAGTGAGGTCATCTACTAATAATCCAAGAACTATCCAACAGCTCGAGGTAAAAATCTCAGCAGATATCTAAGATTATCAAGATTTACTGTCATAAAAAAGTGAAAGTAAATTGTCAAAAAAAAAATGAAAGTAATTAACTCCAGAAATTAAAAGTGATGGCATAATTTTAAGAAAGCAATGTATAGAATGTGCATATATATCTTTTATCTTTTATTTTAACTTATTTTAGTCATTAGAATGTGGCCATGCGGGAGCACTGCCTTGAAGAATCTTTAGTCAAATGAATAGACCCTGGTACATTTTTTTTAAGCTTGATATTTATTCTATCAATCTCTTTTGCTGAACCACTAAGTTATGAAAACAAACACTCCAACACTGGTTGTCAAGCAGAGGGAGGGGTGAAACACAGACACAAAGACACACTCACATAAATATAGGTGCACGTGTGGCTGCGTAGTAAAAAGCTTGCATCCCAACTATGTGGTTCCAGGTTCAGTCCCTCTGCGTGGCACCTTGGGCAAGTGTCTTGTATTATAGACACAGATCGACCAAAGACTTGTTAGTTGATTTGTTAGATGGATACTGAAAGAAGCCCCTTATATATGTATATATATGTATGTGAATATGTCTGTGTTTGTCCCCCACCACTGGTGCTGGTGTATTTACATCCCTATAACTTTGTGGTTCAGCGTAAGAGACTGATAGAAAAACTGATTCAGTATGTTTACATCTATTTATTTACGGCAAGAAATTTTCTCTGTGACAAAATTTGGTGAATGGCATTCTAACAAGTTCAAATATACCCCAAGCATATCTGAACCGCTAACAAATTTGTATTCATACACATCACTGCTTACCACTGTCACACTTCATTTCATTTATAGTGAGCCCCTATCAACATGCACACACGCACGTGTACCTTCGATTTGGGTTCCCCAATACTTTATTATCTCCCCTTCATCCTAGCTCTCCTGTCTAACCACCTCTGTCCAGCCAGCCACCATGACTGACTTTTAACCCCTAAAGCATTTCATTCTCTCTCTGCTTATTTTTTCATGCTCCTTCCTGTTGAAGAGTGTAAGC
>NC_069009.1:6356452-6357694 GCF_001194135.2 Octopus bimaculoides
ATATATATATATATATATATATATAAATAAACACTTGTATATATATATTATATACTAAGAGTAGAAATTAATATTATTAAATAATACAATTAAATAATATAAATTTCAACTAGTGGTCAGCATACTTAGAAACGTCCAAGGACCGTGAATTCTATTTAAACATAAACGATATGAGGGATCACTGTACTGATCCCTTATATGCTAAAAATAGATATCAAACCGTCTTTCAAATTAAATCTGTGTTCTCAACATAGTAAGACGCTAGAATTAAGTATTATGTTTATTTCTTTTCATTTGTGTAGCTCGTAAACATCTAGTGTGTTACTATGTTGAGAACATAAATTTAGTGGCAATACGGTTTGACATCTGTTTTTAGCATACAAGGGATCCATATATATTGTTTATATATATATATGTGTGTGTGTATATATACATATATATATAAAGATAGACAGACAAACAGATAGATAGATAGATAGATAGATAGATAGATAGACAGATAGACAGACAGACAGATACACAATTAGAGAGAGAGAGAGAGAAATGGGGGAGACAAAGGGCTAAACTAGTGTGACTGTTTCAGAAGTTTCCAAATCCTGTACTATGGCACTTAAATGAGTCACCAACAATCTTGCGGTGTGACAAAAAAATTGGATCAAATATGAAATCAGACCAAGTACTATTTTTACAAATGTACAAGGGTCTGGGCGTTCAAAATTAGTTCCTGGCTATAGGGGTATCACGAAAGGCCTGGCTGGTGGCACAACCTTCTCAGTTCTTTTACAGAGTTTAGAAAAACTGAGAGACAGCTGCAATACGTGTGTGAATCTGGGACGGCAAAAGTTGAACAAAATCATAATCAACTGATACCCCTCTATTTTCTTTTACCCAAAGCCAGGAACTTTTTAGCAAACCCTCATACATGTGTGTGAATGTATGTGTGTATCATCATCATCATCATCATCATCGTTTAACGTCCGCTTTCCATGCTAGCATGGGTTGGACGATTTGACTGAGGACTGGCGAACCAGATGGCTGCACCAGGCTCCCATCTGATCTGGCAGAGTTTCTACAGCTGGATGCCCTTCCTAACTCCAACCACTCCAAGAGCGTAGTGGGTGTTTTACATGCCACCGGCACAAGGGCCAGTCAGACGGTACTGGCAACGGCTTCACTCAAAATGGGTTTTTTACATTCCACCTGCACAGGAGCCAGTCCAGCGGCACTGGCAACAACCTCACT
>NC_069009.1:6358150-6358599 GCF_001194135.2 Octopus bimaculoides
TGAAGGAAAGGTTGGCACGGGTGCCAGTCGTCGAATTTGATTTGATTTCGATTTCACTTGCCTCAACAGGTCTTCGCAAGCAGAGTTTAGTGTCCAATGAAGGAAAGGTACGCATAAGTGGGCTGGCTACAACCCTGGCAAAGGCCACAGATTATGGTCTCACTTGGCTTGCCGGGTCTTCTCCCGCACAGCAAATTTCCAATGGTCTCAGTCACTAGTCATTGCCTCGGTGAGGCCCAATGTTCGAAGGTCGTGCCTCACCACCTCATCCCAGGTCTTCCTGGGCCTACCTCTTCCACAGGTTCCCTCAACCGCTAGGGTGTGGCACTTTTTCACACAGCTGTCCTCATCCATTCTCGCCACATGACCATACCAATGCAATTGTCTCTCTCTTGTATGTAATATACTCTTTTACTCTTTTACTTGTTTCAGTCATTTGACTGCAGCCA
>NC_069009.1:6358699-6359330 GCF_001194135.2 Octopus bimaculoides
TGATAATAATATTAGGGATAAAAATCCAAATTTACAGGTAAAAACTCAATCTTTCTCCCTTTCAGCAATAATTGTTGAAAAACAACGGTAATATGCATTTCTGACTTCTTGACAATCATCAGCAGAATGTACAACAAGGGAGATAATCCTGAAATGTGCTGGTTGAACATATTCCAAACATATTTGAACTGAGTGAAATGCTTGTCCATTCACAACATGGCTACGGATGAGATGATGGTTTTGGTGGTGGTGGTGGTGGTGGTGGTGATCATGATGAGGATGGTTGTGATGATGGTAGTGATGAGGCTGATGATGGTGGTGGTAAGAGTGGTAATTATATGATGGTGATGGGGGTGGCAATGTAGATGGTGATGATGAGGATGATGATGGAGACGATGGTGGTGATGGTGATGATGATAGTGGTAGTGGTGGTAATTATGACAATGGGGATGGGGATGGTTGTGGCAGTGTAGGTGGTAATGATGATGGTGGTGGTGGTGATGATAATGATGGTGGTGTGGTGATGGTGGTGGTGGTGATGATGGTGGTGGTGGTGATAATGATAATAGTGGTAGTGGTTGTGGTGATGGTGGTGGTGGTGGGGATGATGGTGGTGGTGGTGATGATAATG
>NC_069009.1:6359680-6361744 GCF_001194135.2 Octopus bimaculoides
TGGTGGTGGGGATGACGGTGGTGGTGGTAGTTGTTGTAGTGGTAGTTGTTGTAGTAGGGGCGGTAGTAGTAGCGGCAGCAGCAATAGCAGTAGTGGTTGTAGTAGTAGTAGCAGCAGCAACAGCAGCAGTAGTGGTAGTTGTTGTAGTAGGGGCGGTAGTAGCAGTAGTAGTAGCGGCAGCAGCAATAGTAGTAGTAGTAGTAGAAGTAGTTGTTGCAGCAACAGCAGCAGTAGTGGCAGTTGTTGTTGTAGTAGTAGTAGTAATAGTAGCTGCAGCAGCAGCAACAGTAGTAGTGGTAGTGGTTGTAGTAGGAGTGTTAATAGTAGTAGTAGTAGTAGTAGTAGTAGTAGTAGTAGTAATAGCAGCAGCTGTAGTAGTGGTGTTAGTTGTAGTAGTAGTAGTTGTAGTTGCTGGTTATGACAGCTATGGTTGTAGTAGTGATGGCGGTAATGTTAGTGGTAGTGGTGGTGGTAGTGTTAGTGATCCTTATGATTGTTGTATTATTATTATTATTATCATTTATTAAACGATGAGTGTCCCTTGATTTATGTTGTCCCTATTCGTCTTTGTGTTCAGCCCTTGTGACCAGCAAAGACACAATTATTGTTATCATTATTATTATTATCATCATTAAGGCGGTGAGCTGGCAGAATTGTTAGCACGCCAGGCAAAAAGCTTAGTGGTATTTTGTCTGTCTTCATGATCTGAGTTCAAATTCTGCCGAGGTCAACTTTGCCTTCCATCATTTTGGGGTCAATAAATTAAGTACAAGTTGAGTACTGGGGTCAATGTAATCAACTAACCCCCTCCTCCAAATTTCAGGCCTTCTGCCTATATTAGAAAGGATTATTATTATTATTGTTATTATTATTATTATTATTATTATATGCTGTGATTGAGAAGACCCAGCAGCTAAAGTGAGATCGCTGCCATGCATGTCCGGCCCAGTTAAAAAAACCTCTGATGCATTGGGTGATAAGAAATGCTTGAGAAAGCCTGTTGAGTCAAGTAAAAGCAATATCATAGCTGTGGCCAGTGTCCCCTGACTGGCTCCTGTGCTGGTGGCACGTAAAAGCACCCACTACACTCTCAGAGTGGTTGGCATTAGGAAGGGCATCCAGCTGTAGAAACCTTGACAGATCAGATTGGAGTGTGGTGCAGCCATCTGGTTCGCCAGTCCTCAGTCAAACCGTCCAATCCATGCCAGTATGGAAAACGGATTTTAAACGATGATGATGGCGATTATTATTATTATTATTATTATTATTATTATTATTATTCAGTAGTAGTAGTAGTATTAAGGCGGTGAGCTGGCAGAATCATTAGCACACCAGACGAAATACTTAGCAATGTTTTGCCTGTCGCTACGTTCTGAGTTCAAATTCCACTGAGGTCGACTTTGCCTTTCATCCTTTCAGAGTCGAGAAATTGAGTACCAGTTATACACTGGGGTCAATGAAATCAACTAGTCTCCTCCCCACAAATTTCAGGCCTTGTGCTTTTAGAAGAGAGGATTGTTATGATTATCATCATTATTATTATTATTATTATTATTATTATAATTAGTAATAGTAGTAGTAGTAGTAGTAATGATTGTGGTGGTTGTTTATGGCAATGGTGATGGTGGTAGGTGGTGTAGTAATCTTGATGATAGTTAGAATGTTATTGTTGGCTGCAGCAGTAGTAGTAGTAGTAGCAACAGCAGCAGTAACGGTAGCAATGGTGATGGTGATATTAGTAGTAGTAATAATAGTAGTGGTGGTAGTAGCGATGGTGCTGTTGTTGTTATTATTATTATTATTATTATTATTAGTAGTGGTGGTGGTTGATTTTAACAACATTGGTTGGTGTGGTGGTAGTGATGATGTTAGAGTGGTACTAGAGATTGTTGCTATAAAGTTGGTGGTAGTGGTAGTAGTAGTAGTTGTGGTAGTAGTAGATGGCGTGACGAGGAGAAGGCTATGATGGTACCAAGGTGATAAGAATTGGTAACAACCAAGAGAAAAGAACACTAAAAGAATAAAAATGAAATAAATAAATTTTAATGTCTGTTGGTGCGGAGG
>NC_069009.1:6362266-6364392 GCF_001194135.2 Octopus bimaculoides
GGGTGAGAGGGGGAGGGAGGGGGCAAAAACATTAACAGCAACAAGAACAATAGGCCGGAAGAGATATAACGATAAATAGCAATAGCTACAATTGTAACAATAATAATAATAATAATAAAGACAATAGGGACAATAGTGGTAACCCGACTAACGAGAATAACAGGAACGGATGCGACTGCGCCGACAATGGTAAACAACAATAACAACAACTATAGCAGCTATGATGATGATGATGATGATGATGATGACAATGGGAAGTATGTGTGATAAGAGTGACTACAACAGTAACAATGGCAATGTTAAGAAGTTGTACAACAATCGCGATAGAAGAAAGAAAGGAAAACGGAGCAAAAAAAGAAAATGGTATCATACCAAAAAAAATAAATAAATGAAGGAATAATAATAATAATAATAATAATAATAAAGAAAATGTATGCGAAGGACAAAAAAGAACAATATAATGACATAAAAACAAATTGATAACAATTAAATTTAAATAGGAAGGACAAGCAGAGCAAGCGACTACAGCCAAGGAATAACATCAGACTCCATCGATCTGATCTTACGAAGGGCGCTAAACGAACAGCAGAAGCAGCGGTATCAGCGACCGTGAGCAAATGAGGGAGACTCAAATGTGGTGTCTGGAATTGATGGAAAGTGCTATCAAATCTTCCTTGAAACGTTGTGAGATTTGGGGAATTGTCATGAGATTCAGGGTTCAGTTCCCACTGTGTGACCTTGAACCCAAAGGGCAAGTGTCTTCCGCTATAGCCCTGGGTTGACCGATGTCTTGTGAGTGGATTTGGTAGATGGAAGCTGTGCTTACGAAGGGCGCTAAACAACAGTAGCAGCAACGGTATCAGCGACCGTGAGCAAATGAGGGAGACTCAAATGTGGTGTCTGGAATTGCTGGAAAGTGCTACCAAATCTTCCGTGAATCATTGTGAGATTTGGGGAATTGTTATGAGATTCAGGGTTCAGTTCCCACTGTGTGACCTTGAACCCAAGGGCAAGTGTCTTCCGCTATAGCCCTGGGTTGACCGATGTCTTGCGAGTGGATTTGGTAGATGGAAACTGTGTGGAAGTCCATCGTATTTATGTGTGTGTATATACATATATATAAGTTAAATTCAAATTACGACAAACGTAAATAAACAAACGAAGTTTTGCTTTTAGAAGCGTTGAGATGTCTTAGAAAGTTAAAGAAGTGATTTTAAATTCTCAAATGCAGGATAATGCTAATAATATAGCCTGAACAGGATAAACTACCCCTATTTTGCAGAGAAAAGTGTAGGTGGGTAGCTGTGGACTCGAACTCACATCCCGTGATTACGCATTATGATGCTTTGACCGATTATATATATAAGTATATATATAAAATGAAGTAGAGAAATACAATTGACAAACTAAAAATTTCTTTACATAATAATATAATATACAATAAAAAAAAAAAAAATTTTGAAAAAAACTCATATAAAGCCAACAATTAATTTTAACTCATAAAATAAGTATATATAAGCATATTAATATGTATGTATGTATATGTATTATGTGTGTGTGTATGTACATGTATGTATTATGTGTGTGGAACCATGATCAAGCAGATATAATCCACGACTAACTCGTATTTCATTTATGTATTTTGGTCTATGATAGTTTGTTCGAAAAATACTGTCCAATTTTTCAAAAACATTTTTTCAAATTCGATTTATGATCTTATTTTTAAAAAGTTTTAGACAAAATTCCACATGCTTAATAATTGATGCATACTCTATTCTTCTTTCTTTCTTTCTTTTATTCTTTTACTTGTTTCAGTCATTTGACTGCGGCCATGCTGGAGCACCGCCTTTAGTCTAATCAAATCGACCCCAGGACTTATTCTTTGTAAGCCTAGTACTTATTCTATTGATCTCTTTTCTTTTGCCGAACCGCTAGGTTATGGGGACCTAAACACACCAGCATCGGTTGTCAAGTGATGTTGGGGTGGGGGGGGGTAACAAACACAGATACACAACATATACACACACATACATATATATATATACATATATACGAAGGGCTTCTTTCAGTTTCTGTCTACCAAATCCACTCACAAGGCTTTGGTTGGCCCGAGGTTATAGTAGAAG
>NC_069009.1:6364850-6366456 GCF_001194135.2 Octopus bimaculoides
CCAGCTCGCCTGGTAAGCAAGCTACTTACCACACAGCCACTCCTGTGCCTACTCGTTAGTAAAATTTTACTGATTTCTTTCAGAATATAATTTTCAAACGTAGAAATCTTTAATTTCAAATATGAAAAAAAAGGAGAAATGCATTTACTTGTTTTGCATGAACTCAAGCTTGGACATAATGCTTCCAAGACAACCACCAATATCAACAGAGCATGGGAATGAAGGGTTCACTAGTGATTGGACAGAAGGATGGCAGTTTGAAAGTCTTGAAGATCAAGAAGGTAGAGGATGTCCATCCCCCCTTGATGATCAGCATCTTAAAACATCAGTCAAACAAAACCCATGACAAAGTGTCAGAGAAATGTTTCATATGCTTGGTGTTTGTAAGCAACTGGAAGAAATGAATGCTCACTTGAGCAAAATAAGACCTGCGCTTCTTAATCGACATGGTCCAATTCAGCTCCATGCCAACACTCGACTGCACGTTTCCAGGATGACGCTGCAGAAGCTTACACACTTAGGATATGAGACTTTACCATATTGTCCATATTCCCCTGATCTTTCACCCATCGACTACAAATTTTTCAAGCATCTAGATACTTTGTCAAGGCAAAAAAACCCCCCTCCATTCCAAAACTGAGGTTGAAACTGAATTCAAGGTTTTCTTGGCATCAAGAACCTTTGGATTTTTATCAAAGAGGCATAAATGCCCTTGGTAATCAGCATAGCTGTTCAGAGTTCATATTTTGAATAATTAAACCTTTGTATAAGTTCAATTTTTCAAGAATATTTTAAAAATCAGCCATTATTTTACTGAACAACCTAATATTTTCTATTTTAAAGACAGTAGGGTGTCTTTAAAACTTGATGTTGTACAGCTCATGCTTCGAAGGATGCCTTGTTGACTTGCTTTTGGCAAGAAGTGAGACTATGTGTTCTCTGGTGACTCTCTCAACCTCTGCAAATGATTCTGGCAGGCTTTTGCTTTTATTCTACAAAAAGCACTGGAACCTCAAGAAACTCATAAAATGTTCTACTGTATAGCATGATACTTCTGGGTAGGAAAAGGAGAAACATTGACACCCGAGGCTAAAGAAGGTCTTCACTCACATAAAGTATTGTTATCTGTTTGGTGGGATTTGAAAGGTTTAGTCCACTCTGAACTTTTAAACCCAAACCAAATGATAACAAAGGAGATCTACCATGACCAGCTTAAGTCAGTGCTAAAAGAAAAACGACCATCTTTGGTTTCAAGAAGAAAGGTGTTCTTCTGTCAGGATAATGCTTGGCCACAGAGAGTGAGGAGCAGTTTGAATTGGAAATGATGCCCCACCCACCATATTCACTGGACATTGCCCCAGCTGATTATCATTTATTCTGCAGTCTTCAAAATCATTTGGACGGAAAAGATATGAATTCTGTAGACGAGGTCAGAACAGAACTGGAAGTGTATTTTCCATCACAGACAAGTGAATTTTGGAAGAGGGGCCTTGCAAGTTTACCAGATAGATGGAAGAGCATTGTAGAAAATGAAGGAGAGTAAATTTTAAATTAAAAGAGAACTTTGTTTATCTTAATTTTGAAAAATAAAAGAAGTATAAAAAAA
>NC_069009.1:6366767-6367544 GCF_001194135.2 Octopus bimaculoides
ACACACACACACACACACACACACACGCACAAAGACTCTCATACACCTTAAGAAACCGAACACACATATCAGTCTCTCTCTCTCTCTCTCTCTCTCTCGCACACACATTGTAAAACCACGGAGACAAATACACACATACACAGACAATCACATACATACATACGCATACATTTATAACATTGTACTCCGCTCTCTCTTTCTCTCTTTCACATATGCAGATTTTAAGAAACTACACACACAAACAGTGACACACACATATCCTTTATAACATCATACTCCCCTGCCCACTACATTTATTGTCTCTCTCTCACCCTTATCTCTGTTCACCTTCTTCCTCTCTCTCTCTCTCTGTCTCTCACTTGTCCTTCCTCTTTCTCACCATATCTCTGTATTCACTCTCTCTCATTTAACCCTCTCTGTCATCCTCTATCTCAACTTCTCTCTCTCTCACTATCACTCTAACTTAATCTCTGTGACTTCCCCATTCCACTCCACCTTCTCTCTTCCCCTTCAACCATCTATCCATCTATCTATCTGTCTGTCTGTCAGTCTCCCTATCCATGTACCTATCTATCCATCCCTCTATCTGTCTGTCTATCTATCTATCTATCTATCTAAGAATGGTAAGAATGAAAGACGACACCTTTTTAAGCATAGACTTGTAACAAAAAGAGAGAAGGTACTTACTTTCATGTACCTTTAAAAAAAAAAAGCCTGAGGTGACCGTGGTCTTTTCCGTAGGCTTTTCTCTCCACGGATAAACCTAATCTGTTCCCC
>NC_069009.1:6368453-6375953 GCF_001194135.2 Octopus bimaculoides
CAGTATACCCCCTCCCCACCCACTCCACCGCCCCCACACTGTCCCGCCTTATGCCTCCTTCCTTGCCTTGTCTCCTCTTCCTCCTCCTCCTTCTTCCGTCTTCACTTCCGTTTCCGCCTTGTACTTCCTTGTACGATCACCATTTTCCAACACTCGCTTCCTCCCTTCCCTCTCTCTCCCTACCCCCTCTCTCTCTCCATATTTCCTCACTCTCTTCCTCTGTCTATCTCTCTTCTCACTCTCTGTCTCTCTCTCTATCTACGTATCTAACCCTTCTTTTCTGCTTTCTTCTTATTATTTTTCTTCTTCTTCCTAACTTCATCATCATCATCATCATCATCATCAACATCATCAGCAATATCATCATCAACATCATTATTATCACCATCCTCCTCCCCTTCATCATCATCAATATCATTATCAATATTATTATCATCATCATAATTGCCATCATCATTATCAACATCAGTATCATTGCCAACCTCCTCCTCCTCACCATCATCATCAACATCAATATCACCGTGAACATCATTATAACCAGCATCATCACAATTGCTACCACATCTAGTAAAACTGTCATCATCACCGCCACCATTTGCATCATCATCACCATCATCATCATCATCACCACCACCATCATCATAATTGTCATCACCAGTCTTATCATCACCATCATCATTATTATGCTGAGGAGAGAGAGAGAATGTTGATCATCATATATATATACATATATATATATATATATATATATATATATATATATATATATATATATATATATATATATATATATTTATTTATATATCTTATCATCATCATTTAACATGTGTTATCCTTGCTGGCATGGGTTGGATGGTGAGACCAAAGCTGGAAGCAAACTAGGGATCTATCCAGACTCCAACTATCAGTTGTTGTCTGGTTTCTACAGATGGATGCCCTTCCTGATGCCAACCACTCAACAGAGGGTGCTGCATGCTTTTACATGGCACCACATGGGCACTTTAATGTGACACCGCACAGGCACTTTTACATGGAGTCTCATGGGTGCTTTTACATGGCACAGCAGGGACACTTTTACATGGAACCACATGGGTGCCATTATGTCACACAGCACAGGTGCTTTTATGTGGCACCATCACGCGTACTTTACACCATCAGAAAGATCAGTCTTAACGCTTCTGCCGGCTTATGTTATCTTTTACTTGATTCAGTGGGCAGACTGCGGCCATGCTGGGGCACCACCTTGAAGAATTCTTAGTGAAATGAACCAACCCCAGTGCTATATTTTTTTTTATAAGCTTCGTACATATTCTATCAATCTCTTTTACTGAACCACTAAGTTATGGGGACATAAACACACCAACACTAGTTGCCAAGTCGTGATGGGAGACAACCACAAAGACACACAGACACATATATATATGAAGTGTCAGTCTCCAACTGTGGAGGAAACCTATGGATGAGATAGACCCAGGAAGACGTGGGACGAGGTGATGAAATATGATGGTGGTGATGACAAGTGATTGTCATTTCGTCGATTGGCTGCGTGTGAGATATGTCAAGCTGAGTAAAATCATAGTTGTGGCATGTGCCAGTGACACATAAAAGCACCCAGTACACTCTCTGGAGTGGTTGGCATTAGGAAGGGCATCCAGCCATAGAAATCAAGCCCAAACAGACTGGAACCAGGTGCAGCTCTCTGGTTTACCAGTTCCAGTCAAACCGTCTAACTCAAAAACAACAACAACATTATTAATAATAATGATAATGATAATAATAATAATAATAATAATAATAATAATAATAATAATGATGATGATGATGATGATGATAATAATAATAGTAATAGCAGCAGCAAGTACAATAATAATGATGATAATAGTAATGCCCTTTGAGTAGACAGAAACTGTGTGGAAGCCTGCCCAGTGTGTGTGTTTGATCCCCACTGCTTGAGTACTAATGTTAGTTTGTCCTTGTATCTTAGGGAAAGACAATGAGAGAATAGATACAGGCTTAACAAATACCTGTTGGGGTGGATTTGTTCATCTAAACTTTTCAAAGTGGTGCCCCAGTATGGCCACAGTCTAATGACTGAAGGAAGTAAAAGATAAAAGATAGAAACTAACAGAAAACAAACGTCCATCAAAATTTCATGTTCAACATAAATCATCATAATTATCATCATCGTTTAACGTCCGCTTTCCATGCTGGACGATTTGACTGAGGACTGGTGAAACCAGATGGCTACATCAGGCTCCAATCACTCTGAGAGTATAGTGGGGGCTTTTACATGCCACTGGCATGAAGGCCAGTTAGGCGGTACTGGCAACGGCCATGCTATGGCAACAAAAGGGTTAAAGTGATCTAAATTAAAACCTAAAATTTCACGTTCATTTATGTTTCCAAACATCAGATTAATAATGACAAACTTTTATCAGTAATTCCTTCATTATTTTCAAAACTCATTGCAACAAAGGCAGTGCATCTGAACAGAAAATGGTAATAAAAGGAGTGAACCCTTTTGATACCAATGTGTCTGAAACTGGTACTGGTTCTGTGATACAAATTCAATATTTTAAAGTGATTTATGCTAAAAGCTTCCGTTACAATTTCATGTTAATTTATGTTTCAGCTTAATAATGACAAAGTTATTTTACTTTTTTCAGCTTAATAATAACAAAGTTATTTTTCAAAATTTATTGAAACAAAGGCAGGAATTTTATAACAAAAAGGTTAAACTGATCCAAGTAAACCTGATACCAAAAGTGTTCCAGATATCAGCTTAACAATGACAAGGTTATTTTATAAAATCTTTCATTATATTCAAAACTAATTGAAACAGCATATATGAATAGAAATATGGTTACAAAGGAGTTAAAGTGATCTAAATTAAATCCTTCCATCAAAATTTTATGTTAATAATAAAGGCAAAGTAATATTTCTAAATTCTTTATTATTTTTACAAATTTATTGAAATAAAATCAATGTATTTCAACAGAAATATGAGAACAAAACGGTTAAACTGATCCAAATAAACCTGCCATCAAAATTTTATGCTAATTTATGTTCCAGACACTAGTTTAATGATAAATTTATTTCATAAAATTCTTCATTATATTCCAAACTAATTGAAACAAAGACAGTGCATTTGAATTGAAATATGGTAAGAATAGTGGTAAAGTGATCTGAATGAAATCCTTCCATCAAAATTTCATGTTAATAATGGCAAAGTAATTTTTCTAAATTCTTTAATGGTAAAGTAATTTTTCTAAATTCTTTATTGCTTTTACAAATTTATTGAAACAAAAGCAGTGCATTTCGACAGAAATAGGGGAACAAAAGGGTTAAAGTGATCTTAGAAACTTCTATCGAAATTTTATGTTAACTTATGTTCCAAACACTAGCTTAATAATGACAAAGTTCTTTTACTAAGAATTTTTCAAAATTCATTGAAACAAAAGCAGTAGATTTCAACAGAAATGTATGAACGAAAAGGGTTGACCCTTGTCTGAAACTGGCACTGGTTCTGTGATACAAATTCAATATTTTAAAGGGATTCATGCTAAGAGCTTCCATTAAAATTTCATGTTAATCTATGTTCTAATTAAATAATGATAAAGTAATTTTACTAAATATTTAATATATTTAAACAGTGTATTTCAATAGAAATATAACAAAATGGTTAAACTGATCCAAATAAACCTACCATCAAAATTCCATGTTAACCCATGTTCCAAACACCAGTTTAATAATGACAAAGTTATTTTATAATTTTCTTCATTATATTTATAATGAATCAAAGCAGAAACAGTACATTTGATTAGAAATATGGTGACCAAGGGGTTAAAGTGATCTAAATTAATGCCTTCCATCAAAATTTCATGTTCATAAATGACAAAGTAATTTTTCTAAATT
Source organism: Octopus bimaculoides (assembly GCF_001194135.2). Classification (NCBI taxonomy): domain Eukaryota; kingdom Metazoa; phylum Mollusca; class Cephalopoda; order Octopoda; family Octopodidae; genus Octopus; species Octopus bimaculoides. The sequence continues at coordinate 6,372,369 of NC_069009.1, forward strand.
CTTTCTGATTTTCAAAATTTATTGAAACAAAGACAGTGCATTTCAACAGAAATATATGAACAAAAAGAGTTAAAGTGATCTTAGAAACCTCCATCAAAACCTCATGTTAGCTTATGTTCCAAGTATCAGCTTAATGATTACAAAGTCCTTTTACTAAATTCTTCCTTATTTTTAGAATTTATTAAAACAAAGCCAGTGTATTTAAGCAGAAATATGGTAACAAAAGGGGTTAAATATATCTAAATTAAAACCTGCCATCAAAATTTTAGCTCTATTTATGTTCCAGACATCAGCTTAATAATGATAAAATTATTGTACAAATTTCTTCATTAAATTCCAAACTATTTGAAACAAAGACAGGGCATTTGAATTGAAATATGGTAAGAAAGGGGTTAAAATGATCTAAATTAAATCCCTCCATCAAAACTTTATGTTAATTTATGTTCCAAAACACCAAATTAATAATGACACAGTTCATTTACTAAATTCTTCATTATGTTAAAACTTAATTGAAACAAAGGCAGTGCTTTTTAGCAGAAATATGGCAACAAAAGAGCTCATTGGGAGGAAAGCCATGACAGCACTTCAAAGGGCGCCCACAAAATACAGAATCAAACCTTCATTCATTTTAGATAATTTCTGTGAAATTATTGCAAATAAAATTAATGTTGTGTTTTATTGCTCTGGCTATAAATTTAATGTAGGCCACAATATTTTTGTTGGAACTGTTTGTTTAATGATTTGATTTAATGTAAGCTAAGGTGCAGAACCATTCCAAATGGTCATACAGTAAACTGGACATTGTCCAGTATTTTAAGACCTTATGTCATATCTGAATAGATGTTGACCCACTCATTTATGCGTGTGTGTGTGTGTGTGTGTGTGTGTGTGTGTGTGTGTGTGTGTTATCTTTTATCTTTTGTTTGTTTCAGGCATTAGACTACAGCAATGCTGGCATATCGCTTTCAAGGATTTTTTTAGTCAAAGGAATCAACCCCAGTCAATTTCTATTGGACTCCTTTGACAAACTAATTTACAGGAACATAAACACACCAACACCAGTTGTCAAGTGATGGTTGAGAACAAACACAGATACAAAGACACACGCATATATATGACAGGCTTCTTTCAGTTTCCATCTACCAACTCCATCTATAGTAGAAGACACTTGGCCAAGGTGACATGCAGCGGGACTGAACCCTGAACTAAGCTTTCCACACAGCTGTGCTTGCATGTATATCATCATCATCATCGTTTAACGTCCGCCTTCCATGCTAGCATGGGTTGGATGGTTTGACTGAGGACTGGTGAGCCAGAGGCTGCACCAGGCTCCAATATGATTTGGCAGAGTTTCTACAGCTGGATGCCCTTCCTAATGCCAACCACTCAGAGAGTGTAGTGGGTGCTTTTTATGTACCATCAGCATGAGGGCCAGTCAGGTGGTTCTGGCAATGACCACACTCACGCTCAAAAGATGTTTTTACATGCCACCTGCACGGGAGTCAGTCCAGTAGCACTGGTAATGACCATGCTCGAATGTTGGTTTTCACAAGCCACCGGCACATATGCCAGTAAGGCGACTCTGGCAATGATCATGCTTGAATGGTGCTTTTCAAGTGTCACCGGCATGGGAACTAATCCGTGGCCCTGGCAACAATTACGCTCAGATGTGCTTTTAACATTCCACTGGCATGAGTGCCAATCAGGCGGTACTGTTGTCGGCCACATCAGCGATTTTGATTTCACTTGCCTCAATAGGTCTTCACAAGCAAGTTTTATTGTCCAATGAATGAGAGGTATTCATGAATGGGCTGGTTACACTCACTGGAATAGAACATGAGCTATGGTCTCACTTGGCTTGTCAGGTCTTCTTAAGCACAGCGTATTTCCAAAGGTCCCAATCATTAGTCATTGCCTTGGTAAGGCCCAATGCTCGAAGGTCGTGCTTCACCATCTCATCCCAGGTTTTCCTGGATCTTCATCTTCCATAGGTTCCCTCAACTGCTAGGGTGTGACACTTTTTCACACAGCTGTCCTCATTCGTTTGCAACACATGACTATACCAGCGCAGTCGTCTCTCTTGCACACCACATCTGATGCTTCATGTATTAGTTATAAGGCACATCAACACATAGGATACCAGAAACAGCTGTCATAAACTTTAAATGCTATTTGAGTTCGCTTTTTAAATATATATACACACATGGAGCAATGAATATATAGTTGTCTAAATTACATAAAAAATGAAAATAACACCGATATCTCCTTTTAAGAGATATATTTACCAAAATAGCATAAAAATATCTGGAAATGAATTTATTCAATAAAATCGCCATTGGCTTCAACCACGGCCTCCAGACGACTTTGGAATCTCCTGCAACTCTTCTGGATGATCTCCTTGTTTAATTTAGTGAATGCTGCCATAATCCTTCCCTTCAGTTCATCTTTGGTGTGACAAAGAGTTTTTTTTTTGGTCTCTTGCTCAACTGCATCCACACATCATAATCAAAGGGGTTGCGGTCTGGGGAGTTAGGTGGCCAGATGTTAGGGATGCTTGCTCACAAGGCCGTGAGCTGGCAGAAACGTTAGCACACCGGGCGAAATGCTTAGCCGTATTTTGTCTGCTGCTACATTCTGAGTTCAAATTCCACCGAGGTCGACTTTGCCTTTCATCCTTTTGGGGTCGATAAATAAAGTACCAGTTACGCTCTGAGGTTGATGTAATCGACTTAGTCCCTTGTTTGTCTCCTCTATGTTTAGCCCCTTGTAGGCAATAAAGAAATAAGATGTTAGGGGTGATGTGGTCACAGAAATTGTCTGACAGCCATGACTGGGTTCTCTTTGTGTGGCATGGCACAGAGTCCTGTTACCAGAAATAGGGTCTTCCAGCAGCCACTGTCTTGACCCAGGGTAGCACTACCTCCTCCAGACACTTGATGTAAGCCTCCGTGTTGAATCTGAGGTCGTGCAGGTAGATGAAGGGGGGCATAACGTCGCCATCACTAGTGGTCACTCCAAACACCATGATGTTGGCTGGATGTTTGATTTTTATCACTCTCGGTACATGTCCTCAGATTGACACCCAAACACTCTGAAATGTTCATACTGGAGCTTCTGGCACGAATGATTTCATTTATTTGCCACCAGGGCAAAAGATGAAGGGGACAATACAAAACAGACATAAAGTGTGGGGCTTTACATGTAATGAAATGAGAAATAAATAAAGAAGAAAAAAAGTATACATAATATACAGTGAAAATTACATCAACCCCAGTACTTCACTGGTACTTATTTTATCAACCCTGAAAGAATGAATGGCAAAGTTGTTCTTGGCAGTATTGAAACTCAGCATATAAAGAAACGGAAGACATTTTGCTGAGCATTTTAACCAATATTGTAACGATTCTGCCAGTTCACTGTCTCGACGATAATAATAATAATAACAATAATGATAATAATAATTACGATAATGATAATAATAATAATAATAATAATAATAATGGGTGTGATTTCTTTTATTGCCAGGAAAAGAAAGAGAATTGGGGTAAAAGAGTGGAGGAATACCAAGAAGAAAAAAAAATCACA
>NC_069009.1:6377505-6378081 GCF_001194135.2 Octopus bimaculoides
CAATAGTAATACGATAACAGCAATGACAAAAACAACAACAGAAGCTGTGATGACAAGCACAACAAGAACAAGAACAACAATAGCAAATGACAACCACGAAATACAACAACAACAACAACAACAACAATAATGATAACAATAATAACTGTATTGATGACATCATTGGCATTGGCAATAACTACAACAATAATTGTCTGAAGCAGTGTCTGTGATGACAGCAACAACAGCGACAACAACAACCAAAGGAGACCAATGATGACGATGACAACAACAACAACAGCAAGAACAACGATAAAAATATTGTAATAAAAACAATACTCTTTTACTCTTTTACTTGTTTCAGTCATTTGACTGCGGCCATGCTGGAGCACCGCCTTTAGTCGAGGAAATCGACCCCGGGACTTATTCTTTGTAAGCCTAGTACTTATTCTATCGGTCTCTTTTGCCGAACCACTAAGTAACGGGGACATAAACACACCAGCATTGGTTGTCAAGCAATGCTAGGGGGGACTGCCGAACCACTAAGTAACGGGGACATAAACACACCAGCATTGGTTGTCAAGCAATGCTAGGGGG
>NC_069009.1:6378366-6379290 GCF_001194135.2 Octopus bimaculoides
TATAAGGTTTTTAAACTTTCAAATTTTCATATTTAATTTTGAATATGAAAATTTAAAAGTTTAAAAACCTTATAATATATATATATATATATATATATATATATACATATATACGACGGGCTTCTTTCAGTTTCCGTCTACCAAATCCACTCACAAGGCTTTGGTCGGCCCGAGGCTATAGTAGAAGGCACTTGCCCAAGATGCCACCCGGAACCATGTGGTTGGTAAGCAAGCTACTTACCACACAGCCACTCAAAAAACAACAACAACATCAACACCAGCAATGATGATAAAGATGATTCTTCCTACTAGAGGCACAAGGCCTGGTAATTCTGAGGGAGGGGACTAGTCGATTACATTGACCCCAGTACATGACTGGTATGTAATTTACGAACCCTGAAAGGATGACAGGCAAAGTCAACTTGGGTGGAATTTGAACTCAGAATGTAATGATAAATGAAATGTCACTAAGCATTTTGTTTGGCATAAGGGACTAGTCCATTACATCAACCCCAGTACACAACTGGTACTTAATTTATCAGCTCCGAAAGGATGAAAGGCAAAGTCGACCCTCGGCAGAATTTAAACTAAGAATGTAGCATGGGCGAAATACTGCTAAGCATTTTGTCCGACGGACTAACGATTCTGCCAGCTCACTGCTTTAATAATAATAATAATAAAAATAATAATAATAATAATAATAATAATAATAATAATAATAATAATAATAGTAATAATAATAATAATAATAATCCTTTCTACTATAAGCACAAAGCCTGAAATTGCGATTTATTATTTAAGCTTACATCAATTCCTCCGTGGTGTTGTTTTGCATTTATAATGAAATAAATATATACAAAATTATAAAAATAATAATAAAAAATGCGTGCAGTACAGTAGTGTTTCTACCTCGCAGATTTTCAC
>NC_069009.1:6379398-6381852 GCF_001194135.2 Octopus bimaculoides
TATATATATATATATATATATATATATATATATATGTATGTATAAAGAGAGAAAAGGATAAAGAGACCAATGGCAAAGCTAGAAATATATTTTGTGGATAAAGAGACCAAACGCTAATACACGACCTATGTTATATTCCCCACTCATGTTTATACAACGACAGGGGCAAAACTAGCTGGTATACAACACTTACTCGGTATTACCTGTATCTTTGGATTTGGTTGAATCCAATAACCTTCATAACCTTATATATATATATATAAATATATATATAAATATATATATATATATACGACAAAAGAAAATGGAGGGGATAGAAAAATGTCATACATCAGCCAGTAGACATTCTATTATGTCTATTTATTCCAAAATGAAAAGGGAATAATTGCAAAATTGCCATGCAATAACCAGCACTTGGGTATTAGGGTTAGGGTTAGGGTTAATTGGGTACACTACCAGCAGTATATTGGATAGGTACTATCCCTTAGTTGGTTGGTTTCCCAACCTCCAACTCTCATGCAAATATATATATATTTCAATATATTTCATTTTAGGCAGAGCAAGACCTGCTGAGGAGAATTGAGGCTTTAGCAAGAGTTCAAAATCAGAGAAAATATGTTAAATTCCACTGTTCCACTGATTTTTGTTGGTCCATTCCATATTTTCAGTAAGATTGGTGGTTCAATTGGTGGTGTTTACTTGCACTTTCTAGCAAGCTGGTGCTTTGTGTACCATCATCATCATTATCATCATCTAATGTCCACTTATCATGCTGGCATGGGTTGGACAGTGTGACTGATGACTGGCAAGCCAATAGGCTGCACCAGTCTCTATTCTGATCTGGCAAGGTTTCTACAGCTGGATGCCCTTCCTAACGCCAACCACTGCGAGAGTGCAGTGGGTGCTTTTTACATGCCACCTGCACCCTCTAATATAATTAGGAATTTATTGTATAGCTGTTTAATGCCAATATTGTTTGCTGCCACTAACGTTATTGTTATTATCAATTATTTAGATTTTCTGCTGATAATAATAACAATAATAATAACATCTCTACGAATATTCATTTTGAATATAATAATAATAATAATAATAATAATAATAATAAGAAGAAGAAGAAGAAGAAGAAGAAGAAGAAGAAGAAGAAGAAGAAGAAGAAGAAGAAGAAGAAGAAGAAGAAGAAGAAGAAGAAGAAGAAGAAGAAGAAGAAGAAGAAGAAGAAGAAGAAGAAGAAGAAGAAGAAGAAGAATATCAATTATATTGGTTTCAAATTTTGGCACACAGCCACCAATTTTGGGCTACAGACTAAGTCAATTACTTTGACCCACAGGGCTCAATTGATACTTATTTCAATGACCCTCAAAGGATGAAAAGCAAATTGGATGAAATGCCCCTAAGCATTTTGTCTGGCATGCTAACGTTTCTTATTTCTTTACTGCCCACAAAGGGCCAAACACAGAGGGGACAAACAAGGACAAACAAACGGATTAAGTCGATTATATCGACTTCAGTACATAACTGGTACTTATTTAATCGACCCCGAAAGGATGAAAGGCTGAGCTAATGTTTCTTATTTCCTTACTGTCCACAAGGGGCTACACACAGAGGGGACAAACAAGGACAGACAAACGGGTTAAGTCAATTATATTGACCCAGTGCATAACTGGTACTTATTTAATTGACCCCGAAAGGATGAAAGGCAAAGTCGACCTTGGCGGAATTTGAACTCAGAACGTAAGGAGAGGCAAAATGCCGCTAAGCATTTCGCCCAGCGTGCTAATGATTCTGCCAGCTTACTACCTTAACGAGGGGAAATATTATCTTGATTAAACATTGATCCCAGTGCTCAGCTGGTACTTATTTTATCAACTGTGAAAGGATGAAAGGCCAAGTGGACCCTAGCAGATTTGAGACTCAGAACATGAAGACAGACAAAATTGCTGCTAAGCATTTTGCCCTGTATCCTAACAATTCTGCCAGTCTGCTGTGTTAAATTTTCATTTTATTGCTTTCAGATTTTGGCACAAGGCCAGTAATTTGGGGGCAGGGAGTAAATCGATTACATCGGCCCTAGTGTTCAACTGGTACTTATTTTATGGACCCCCGAAAGGACAAACAACAAAATGGACTTCAGTGGAATTTGAATGTTGTTGTTGTTGGCACTCCGTTGTTTACGACGTCGAGATTTCCAGTTGATTTGATCAACGGAACAGCCTGCTCGTGAAATTAACGTGCAAGTGGCTGAGCACTCCACAGACATGTGTACCCTTAACGTAGTTCTCGGGGAGATTCAGCGTGACAGAGAGTGTGACAAGGCTGACCCTTTGAATTACAGGCACAACAGAAACAGGAAGTAACAGTGAGAGAAAGTTGTGGTGGAAAGAGTACAGCAGGGTTCGCCACCATCCCCTTGCCAGAGCCTCGTGGAGCTTTTAGGTGTTTTCGCTCAATAAA
>NC_069009.1:6383674-6384085 GCF_001194135.2 Octopus bimaculoides
GGGCAGAGAGAGAGAGAAAGACTGCAGGTAAAAGAATGTGTATGAGAGATACAAACTATAGTGTGTGTGTGTGTGTGTGTGTGTGTGAGGGAAGAAAAAAGAGGGATAGACTTAAAATTTGACACAGGAATTATTAAAAAGGGCAAAAGAGATGAAGAGAGATTGTGAGGGAGTAGAGAGAGAGAAACAATAGAGAGAGAGAGAAACAATAGAGAGAGAAAAACAATAGAGAGAGAGAAACAATAGAGAGAGAAAAACAATAGAGAGAGAGAAACAATAGAGAGAGGGAGAGTGAAGTGAGAGAGAGTGGGGAGAGAGAGAGTGGAAAGTGAAACAGAGGTGGAGTGTGTACATGTTTTAGAGAGGAAAAGAAAGATACAGACTCTAAAATAAAGAAACAGGATATGAGAG
>NC_069009.1:6386141-6389238 GCF_001194135.2 Octopus bimaculoides
TGGCATTGTATGTGCGTGTATGTGTATGAGAGTATGTGTGTGTTGTTCATACGTGTATGTATGTGTGTGTTGTTCATACGTGTATGTATGTGTGTGTACATGTGTATGTGTGTGTGTTGTGTGTAGTGTTGAGTGTGTGTTATGTGTATAGTTGTGTGTGTGGATGTATGTGTATGTGGGCGTTATGTGTGCATGTGTATGTACATGTGTGTCTATGTATAAGTTTATATATGTGTGTGTGTGAGTGTGTGTTTGTGTGTGTGTGTGACAGTCAAGAAGGCCAACTGTCACCATTTTTTTGGTTTCCCTTGCTAAGGTCACATTTCCATTATACATATATTATACATACCTACATATGCTAACGAGTCTACATATATTTGCATGTACATGTGTGTGATGGATGTGCATACATGTAAATATGTGTGTGTAGATATATATATATATATATATATATATATATATATACATACATATATACTTGTGTGATTGTGTCTGAGTGTGTCCATAAATATATACTTACACATATCTGCCTCTCTCTGTCTATTCAATCTGTTTAACCAGCCAGTAGCTACATGATCCTTCTGTCTGTTTGTCTCTATCTATCTGTCTGTCTGTCTGTCTGCCAGTCTGTCTGTCTGTCTACTTAAAAGCATATGTATATGTGTGTGTATGTATGTCTATGTGTATATATGTGTGTGTGTGTGTGTATATATATATACATATACATATATGTGTGTATATATATATATATATATATATATATACACATACATATATGTGCATACATATATATATACACACACACACATATATATATATACATGCACACATCTATAAACACATATAGATGTGTATAAATACATGCATGTATTTATAAATTCATACATTTACATGTGTAAATACACACACATGTGTGTGCATACATCTTAGTAAATATATACACACCAAAAATAAACACTACATAAATGAGTGCAAATACATAGCCACACACACACAGACTTGTCTGTGTGTGTGTGTGTGTGTGTGTGTGTGTATGTGTGTCTGAGTGATGCAAACACTTCTGCATCCACATACATTTTGCACATGCATTAATCAGAGGTGATGAAAGTTACGGAGAGGGTCGCAGCCCAATCAGGGAGAAAGTGAGTCTAGATGAGATGCAGTTTGGTTTTGTGCCAGAGAGAAGCACCACTGATGCTATATCCCTGGCAAGGCATCTGCAGGAGATGAAACCTAGTCAAAGAAAACCTCTGCACTTGGCCTTTGTTAATGTGGAGAAAGTTTTTGACAGGGTCCCTCGATCCCTTATCTGGTGGTCAATGCGGAAACTAGGGATAGATAGATAAGTGGTTGGTGAGAGCTGTACAAGCAATGTACAGGTATGCTACCAGTAAGGTGAGGGTTGGCAACGAATATAGTGAAGAATTCTAGGTAGAAATAGGGGTTCATCCCTTTCTTGTTCATTATAGTTCTCCAGGCAATAACAGAGGAATTTAAGACAGGCTGCCTCTGGGAGTGCCTCTATGCTGATGACCTTGTTCTTAAGGCTGAATCACTACCAGAACTAGAGAAGAAGTTTCAGGTATGGAAGAAAGGTCTAGAATTGAAGGGCCTTAGAGTTAACCTAGCAAAATCCAAAGTCTTAATTAGTAGGAAGGCAGACAAACCACACAACATCCTCTCGTATTTTCTTTTACCCAAAGCCAGGAACTTTTCAGCAGCCTCTCATGTGTGTATATATGTGTGTATATATTTATAAATATATATAAACCATTTTTACTTCACATGAGTAGAAATATAGGTAAAATAGGAGTTGAAAATGCAATGTGCATAGTTAAGATATATTTTCATTATATTTAAAGATTTAAATGGTTTCACAATTTACACTGATTTTCAAAAAGTTCAAATAGAAAAACATGGCTTATGTTGTAGTTGTCTTGCTTCTGACTAGTGTCTGACACTTGTCCTATTTTTATAGGGAGTTCATGGCTCAAATTAGTATGTTTTGGATAAGACTTGATTGGTAGAGGATAGTCACATGACTGGTCTTAAAAGTTTTTGTAGGTTCCCTCGCTACATCTGTGAGTATCAAGTGACAATGTTTGGCATCATAAGTTAAGGCTGACCGAACATCTCTGGTGACAGTACCCAACAATCAATGCTCTAAATGTTTCCCACTACATACATGTGCTTGTGTCACATGACAGTATATTTTGGACCTAAAATGAAGGCTGACACGGTTGAGTGAACATGTTTAGTTACAATCAAGGTACTCAAAATTTAATCTGCCAGTGGGAAGAGTGGACAAGAGTCATTTGTATGTAGTCCAGGAGCTAAAGTTTAGGTTGTTAGCTGTGTAGGTTCCTCATGTTAAGTGGCAGAATGAGTTTTGTGTGTGAATAGTTATTTGTGTGTGTACTCTGTTAGTTAAGTTTTGGTTTGTACTTTTGTATGAAAGTACTTTCTTTGTTTATCCATGCTTCATCTCTGATACTCACTGAACATAGGTAGAGTGGGAAGACCTAGAATTTGGGGGACTTATTTTTTGCACATATGTCCATGTGTCCACTTAGTAGAATCTGTCTAGTACTGACTGTTGGTGTGGGAATTGCGGAAGGTAATTTAGCACCAGTGAGGAATTTTTTGAGGAACTTTGATTATTTTGCTTGTTTCATTCTGGGGTCTTGTCTTAGTAGTGGAAAACAACCTTCTTACTGCACAGATGTGGCTGTGGGGCATTTATTATTCTTCAACAAAGCAGTGCTCCAGCATGGTCACAGTCAAATGACTGAAACAAATAAAAGAATAAATAATATCATTGACAGTGACCACTGATTTTGAGCCAGTTAAACCACCGCTGGACTGGTTGAAACTTCGAAGTCTCTGTCAACAACATTCTTGTTTAATAAATTTGTGCTCTACAACTGTATAGAGTAACCCATTAGATTAATGTAAAATCGTTTTCCTTACAACTGAACATAAAAGCAAACATATATATATATAGAAACTATCCCTTAGTGGGTTGAACCCCCAACCCCTAACTCTCTCACGTTATATATATATATATATATATATATATATATATATATATATATAT
>NC_069009.1:6389719-6390828 GCF_001194135.2 Octopus bimaculoides
ATATATATATATATATATATATATATATATATATATATATATATATATATACATACACACACACACACATACATACACAGAAATAAAAACATGATGGAATCAAATATGGAGTTAAATTCACATTTCATTTCGAGATCCTTCAATCCATTTATAATATAATTCCTCAAAAAAGAGAAAAAGAAAAAAAAATCTTCCTAAATTATTCCTGTAATGTAAAAATGAACAGAACAATAACGTTTTTCTGTCACTAAACAAACGTTCAGAATAGTTTGAGATTTGCTGACAAGCATGTTGAATTTTGTTTGTAAATTTTTCGTTTTCTGAGTATTTTTCAAAATATATTTGAAATTAAGCAAAAAAGAAAAAAAGGAAAAGTATATAAGTATACGTAATAATAAAAATTGTTTTTTTTAATAGAACCAACAACAGTCAGTGGAAAACAGCAACAACAAGACAGCAAGAAAGTATATTGCTGTACCATTACTGAAGATAAAACGAAATAAAACAAGCGAAACAGGTGTAAGAGGAGGGAAGTATATGAAAATATTATATCTCAGTGAACAGTTTTTCTTTAATGATCTCAAATCGATTGGGATAATTAAACTATTTATTAAAGTTTTTTTTACGAATTTCAATTGAGATAAATGCTGGTGCATATATGAGACCTGTGGAAGCATGTTTATGAATGTATGCATGCATGAGAAATAGATAAATAAACAGAGAGATAGATAGATAGATAGATAGATAGATAAATGGGGACAGATATACAGACATATATATATATAGCGTATTATAAGTGGAGTATGTTTATTTCACAATATATATATATATATATACTCTTACTCTTTTACTTGTTTCAGTCATTTGACTGCGGCCAAGCTGGAGCACCGCCTTTAGTCGAGCAAATCGACCCTAGAACTTATTCTTTGGAAGCGTAGTACTTATTCTATCGGCCTTTTTTGCTGAACCGCTAAGTTATAGGGACGTAAACACACCACCATCGGTTGTCAAGCGATGTTGGGGGGACAAACTCAGACACACAAACATACACACATATATATATACATATATACGACAGGCTTCTTTCAGTTTCCGTCTACCAAATCCAC
>NC_069009.1:6391486-6394987 GCF_001194135.2 Octopus bimaculoides
ATATATACATGCACACATGTGCATATGTATATACATGTACATGCTTCTGGTGTTTAAACATGTGGCATCACATGGTAGCTGTCTGACTATCATTGAAACCATGTTGTCCATTTCCAGTCACCTCTGAAAGCATGTCTGGGTATAGGAAAGTATAACCTCCTCTGAAACAGGTGGTGGTTGATGACAGGAAGGGCATCCAGCCTGAGAATGTCTGCCTCAGCAAATTCCACCAGACCCCATAACAAGCATGGAGAAATGGTTGTTGAATGGTGATGGCGTTATTTGCCATCTTTTACTTATTTCACTCATTGGACTGTAGGCATGCTGGATGACAAATACCAAAAAAAAACTGAAATTTTGTCAGCACACTGGAAGATGGCATAACTGTATCATGTGATTTCACCATATTTGCAGATCATCAGTGGTGTATTCAAGCTGATGGCTAGACAGAGTATAAATCAAACTGATATAGTATACGACTGGTGAAATAGTGGTGTCACGGAAAGCTGGTGGGGCCATGCATAAATTAGCTATTAGCAACACAAGCAACTTTTCTAATAAATATTAATTATGCCGGTGTACTGAGAGAATTTCATTAACCGATATTAGAATTTAGATGCTTTTTAGCATTTGGTATCTACTTGAATGATTTTTCAACATATTTGCAGTAGTATATGGTCTTATAAACATCACATCCAATTTAGGGTAGGTGTGCTAATTAACATTCCTTACAAAAGGTGTTTCTAGCTCTAATCTCTAGGAATATCATTATAAGAGGACAGTCAAAATGAGAAAATTCTAGAATGAAGCAGAGTGAATCATGTGATCACAGAATACCAAAACCATAACCTCTGCTGGGCATTTCACAAGGTTCACAGACAACACATGGACCCATGCAGTCACCAAGGGATGCCCACGCTAATGCCAACCACATTACAGAGTATACCAGGTTGTTTTTACATGGCACCAGCACCAGTGCTTTTTATATGGCACCAGCACCTGAACCAATGTTTTTCTCATGACAGTTTTAGGATTTCAGTACTGTTGTGGTGGGCAGGCCTTCTGAAGTACAGCACGGTGCCACATCTCTCAGTTCTCTCCCATCGCTTTTGAGATCAGCCTTCAATACTTCTTCTCATATCTTCCAGGGTCTCCCTCCTCCACAACATACCCCTGCTCTTTTTTTATGTCACTGTCCTCATCTGAGAAAAATCAAGGAAAAATATCAAGGAACATTTTTCGGGTAAAGGTGTAGAACTCCAGCAATCAAGAATGTTCCCTGAGAATGTTTCTCAATATAAGTGTTCCATATTTTTGTGTGTGTGTATTTTTTCTGGTATTTTCTCATAAAGTAGCTATATAACATGAGCCTGGACAGTTGTGAGATCATACCTTGTACAGTGTACAAGCGCATCTAAATATGAAATTTGCCACTGTGTGGCACCTTGGGCAATTGCCTTCTCCTCTAGCCTTGGACCAACCAAAGCCTTGTAAGTGGATTTGGTAGACGGAAACTGAAAGAAACCCGTCATATACATATATGTGTATATATGTGTGTGTGTGTGTGTGTGTATTTGTGTGTCTGTGTTTGTCCCCCAACCATCACATGGTATGTTGTTATGTTTACATCCTTGTAACATAGTAGTTCAGCAAAAGAGACTGATAGAATAAGTACTAGGCTTACAAACAATAAGTCCTGGGGTCAATTTGTTTGTCTAAAGATGGTGCTGCAGCATGGTCGCACACAAGCCACTGAAACAAGTAAAAGAGTAAAAGAATAAAAGAATATATATATATATAGATTACTAAATGCATATATATATAAATATATATATACGTGTTTGTGTGTTTGTGTGTGTATATATATATATATATATATATATATATATATGCCAAAGATGCATATATGCACATATATAAATATATGTGTGTCCATGTGTGTGTGTGTATATATATATATATATATATGACACGTAAAAGCACCCACTACACTCTCTGAGTGGTTGGCGTTAGGAAGGGCATCCAGCTGTAGAAACTCTGCCAAATTAGATTGGAGCCTGGTGTTGCCATCCGGTTTCACCAGTCCTCAGTCAAATCGTCCAACCCATGCTAGCATGGAAAGGGGACGTTAAACGATGGTGATGATGATGGTATAAAACATATTCAAATTTTCATTCAAGTTTTGAAAATTCTCTGTAAAGGATATCCATACACATATAAGGACTTTCTCTCTCTCTCTCTCTCACACACACACATGCACACAGATAAAATTACCTTTGAATTTTCTTCTTCAGTGTATATTTTGGGGAAAATGCAAGGTAGAAATTATCTGTTGCCAAATTCCAAATTATTCCAAAATATTTTTGGATATATTTTTTGGGTTTTTAAACATTTGGTGATAAATATATTTTTGCCAAAACAGTACAATTTTATATTTGGTGGGAAATATTTAAATATATTTTTATATTAACTTTTTACCAAATATTTTTAAAACTTATTTGTTTTTCGCTTGTAGAAAATATTAAAAACATATTAAGGGTATTTTAGATTGATGTGAAATTTAAATAAAATAAATATAAAAAAAGCAACAGTAATAATAATAATAATCATACGAAGAGGAAGAAGATATTAGGAATGATGATAATAATAATAATAAAAAGAAGAAGATATTGTGAATAATAATAAAAATAATAGTAATAATAATGATAATAATAATAATAATATATATATATAAATGTGTGTATGTGCATGTGTGTCTATGTGTAGATATGTGTGGATGTATATGCACATGCAGTACATACATACACACACATATATACATACATACATACATACATACATACATAATATATATGTATGTGTATATATATATGTATGTGTATATATATATATATATATATATATATATATATATATATATATATATATATATATATATATATATATATATATATATATGCGAAAATCACATAAATGCGTTTCTAAAATTGCATAATATTAGTGAATATTTTCAGAAATATTAATATTGATAAATATTGTTGGCACATGTATGTGTCATATAGGCATATGTTCACATATATATGTGCATATATATATATATACACACACATATAAATAGAAATATATACAGATATATGTGTGTGTGTGTGTGTGTGTGTGTGCATGTATACAGACATGTATATACACATATAAGTTTACAGAGATTTAGTTATTTCGTAATAACAGCGTCCAATTTTAATAGAAGGGAGTGTGTATATGCAAACCAAACGATGTCTACGTGCATGTCTCTCTCCTTTTATATATACGTGTGTGTTTGTGTGTGCGTGTTGTGTGTGTGTGTGCATATATATATATATATATATATATATACACACGTGTATGTAAATATATATTTCTTTCACTCTCTTTATATATAGAAATATATGTTTGTGTGTATATATGTATGTATGTATGTATGTATGTATGTATGTATGTATGAACATGTATGCATATATATATATG
>NC_069009.1:6394997-6397354 GCF_001194135.2 Octopus bimaculoides
ATATATATATATATATGTATGTATGTTTATTTAAACTGATAATGAACATGGATGTATTCCACACATGTTTAAAATGAATCAACGCCAAAACATTGCCATATACAAACAATAACAGGCAGGACAAGTAAATACTTTCTGATAGACTTTTGTATAAACACATACACACTCACGTACACATATACATATATACATACAGATATGGACATTTGCAGGGAAACAAACTATTTTTATGACAAGCGTTATAGGAAATCGATCATGGAATTGTTAAAATGGAGAATCAAATGTTTGCATGTCTATATTTGTGTGTGTAGATGTGCTTGAAATTAATATATAGCTAATCTAATATGAATTATACCCATATGTAAGTTATTTTCTGGCATTTCACATTTATGTACACTCATGAACAAATATATATCTGTTCATATATATATATGTGTGTGTGTGTGTGTGTGTGTGTGTGTGTGTGTGTGTGTGTGTGTGTGTGTGTGTGTAAATGTCAAACGATGAAAATGAGTGCTCAACACCGTATTGGTGGATATAATTATTTATTTGTGAATTGAAGCTACCATTGGTTTCTGGTTAAGAAAAGTAGGAAAATATTCTAGTGTCTTAATTTTTCAAGCCAATGACATGGAGAAAGGTGTAAAATATTGCTTGTGTATGCAAAGAGAGAAGGTTTCATCCCTAATGCTTAGGATGTTGTCAGTTGATTGAATAATGTTTAATTTTTCTGTACTACAGAGTTCACATTTGGTACTCTGTCCTCTGTAACTTTTGGCTTTAGCAATGATTTTTCATGCTCTGTAGGGGTTGCTTATTCAACTTTTCAACGTCCATATCATATTTGACAGGGATATTGTATATTTTTTGCCTCTGAATGATGCCAGATGTTATGTATAGCTTTTCTTGAATGAGTTGCCCATCATTCCAATATACGTCTTTGCTATTCTTTTGGGGTCTGTGATCTTGGCCTTGTGTATGAGTTCTTTCCTGAAGCAGTTGTTTAGAGGACAGCGGTTTGGGGATATGCATTGTCTTTCGGGGGTGTTTCTGGTCTGTTTATTTTTTATTGTGATTGAGTATTATTAACCCTACAATGTGGAGACAACTTTAGCTAACTTTAGCAGTATTTCTGTTGAAGATTTTGTGGTACTTGTGACAATGTGGAAAGTGGTTGTCTATTAGTTTCAAGAATTTCCTAGCTATATTAGTAGCTACATTCATGCTATAAGATGGACTGAACCATAAGATTTTCCTCTGTCTGCGTCTTCAATGTAGTATAGGCTATTCTTGAAGTTGGACCTTTCTAATACAGCATTATAATATGGGGTGACATTTTCAAGTGTCTTTGTCGGCAGAAAAATTGGAGATGCACCTGCTAATGTTGTTAACCATTTGTTTAATTACTGCTGGTACACACACACGCACACACATATATATATATATACACACAAGTTAAGTAGAGTTAGTGGTTATAGTAACCGAGTGAGGGATAAAAATATCCATATTTACTATCGGTGTCAGTTACCTGTTTTACCCTGGGCATGGCTATGCAGGCACATTATGCTCGTAGTGTACAGGTAACAACAGAATAAACCAAAGTTTATCAGGAATCAAATTTAAATAATCAGAAAATGGAGAAAACTTTTGATCAACAAACAAACTGGACCACATCTGTAGATTATTTTTTAATGCAAAACGTAATATTTCTATGACAGAAATTTTATATTTATGTATGTATATATAAATGAAAAAATGTGTATAAGGCTATATTTTGACTGTTCATCCTTGACTACCGTCCTAAATCACACTTTGTGTTGTTTTGCTTGTTTTGTTTTGTTTACCCTTGTCCCTAATTCTCAGCAAGAAAACCATTTTTTTGTGGGCACCGCCAATTGGGAAGCACTCTGTCTTATCGTTAAAAGTGCAAAACTGATGAAGAATTATGAACCTTCTGTTTGTCTCCAGTTCATTTTTACATTCAGTAAACCTTACATCGTTTGTTTATACACACTTTTTCTTTATTAAATAATGGAACGCTACACATACCAAATTTGTACACACACACACATATATATATATATATATATATATACTTACACACACACACATATATTTTTCACAATAAACACAGTGTGTTGAAATGAGGAAAGCAAGCTAACAGAAATATTTTTAAATTCTTTGGTCGGCCCGAGGCTATAGTAGAAGACACTTTCCCAAGGTGCCATGCAATGTATGTCTTTGTATTATATTTGCCTTCCACCACCGCTTGACAAGCAGTGCTGGTGTGTTTAAGTCCTTGTAACCTAGCAGTTAAGCAAAAGAGAGCAATGGAATAAGTCTCTAAGCGCTTTGGC
>NC_069009.1:6397455-6398769 GCF_001194135.2 Octopus bimaculoides
GCAGTCCAATGGCTGAAACAAATTAAAAACAAAAGACTAATACAGAGCAAAAGAGACGCATGAAAGATCAGTAAGGGATAAAATATTAGCGAGAATGCAAATGGTTTAAAATAGCTGAGTGTTCATATATCAATTTTATGAGTGTTTCCCGCCAACAAGCGTATGTTATCACGAGAGCTGACTTCCTGTTTGGGAGGCAGGGAAAATTCATTGCTGCGGAGCGGAAATACACATCAAATGAACATTACCTCTCTACATGCTGGAGTACAAACATTAATTTTCAGACAAAACATTGACGTAAACATTTATTAAATACGCACGCACACACACACGCACACACACACACGCACACACACACACACACGCGCACACACACATGCACACACACACACACATATATATATGCATAGATGCAGATATCTACAAACACACACACATATATAAATGCGTTAATATATATATAAGCATACATACATGCAAACATGTACAAACATATACATACATATATAAATGAATACATGTATATTATATATATATATATATATAAACACACGCATACATATATAAATGTGTATATATGTATATATATATGCATTAATATATATATATATATATAATATATTTATATATATATATATGTATATATATATGTATATATATATATATATATATATATATATATATATATATATATATATATACACACACACATATACATAGATGTATACATATATATGTATACAGAGATCCATAAATGCATATATACTTCTCTTTCTCCCCATATATATGCATACGTACATACATACATACATACATATATATAAATGTTCATCCCATAAATAATGTGTTTCTTTTTATACTTCTTCTATTTTTCAAAATTAAGATAAACAATGTTCTTTTTTACTCTAAAATATTCACTCCTTCATTTTCTACAATGCTCTTCCATCTTATCTGGTAAACTTGCAAGGCCCCTCTTCCATAATTCACTTGTCCATCATGAAAAATACTCCTCCAGTATTGCTCTAGCCTTGTCTACAGAATCCATATTTTCTCTGTCCAAATGATTTTGAAGACTGTAGAATAAATCAGCTGGGGCAATGTCCAGTGAATATGACGGGTGGGGCATCATTTCCATTCAAACTACTCCAACCTTTGGAATGTCATCCTTACTGTATGTGGCCAAGCATTATCCTGATTGAAGAACATCTTTCATCTTGAAACCAAAGATGGTTATTTTTCTTCTGGCACTGCTCAAGCAGTTTGCAGTAGATCTTTCTTGTTGTTTGGTTGGGGTTTAAAAGTTCAAAGTGGACT
>NC_069009.1:6399695-6400667 GCF_001194135.2 Octopus bimaculoides
ATATATATATATATATATATATATATATATATATACACATATATACATATTCTTTTATTCTCTTACTTGCCTTAGTCATTTTGACAGTGGCCATGCTGGAACATCGTTTTTAGTTGAACAAATTGACCCCAGGACTTACTCTTTTAAGCCAAGTACGTATTGTATTGGTCTCTTTTGCTGAACTGCTAGTATTACAGGGACGTAAACACACCACCATCGGTTGTCAAGACGGTGGTGGGACAAACACAGACACAAAGACACACACACATATACACATACACATATATACAATAATGGGCTTCTTTCAGTTTCCATCTACCAAATCCACTCACAAGGCATTAGTTGGCCCGAGGCTATAGTAGAAGACACTTGCCCAAGGTGCCATGCAGTGGGACTGAACCCGGAACCATATGGTTGGTAAGCAAGCTACTTACCACACAGCTACGCCTACACCTACATATATGTGTGTGTGTGTGTGTGTGTTGTGTGTGTGTGTGTGTGTATGTATGTATGTATGTATTCATATACATGTGTGTACATACACCATGTTGGACAGCAGAACTCTACAGTACTTTTTTTTGTCACTCTGTTTTTTTTTTTAATTCTCTCTCCAATTTTTCCCTCTAATTCCTTTCTGTCAAAGAGCATGGGCTTGGAACACAAAAGAAATTTTCATTTTCCTTGAGTGTCAAACTAATACACCTGCTTGTTGTTCCTACACCTGTCTTCTATTTTTCTGTAAATTTGATCTATATATACTTTTAAGAGGTTGTGGACCAACAGGTTTTTGGGGTCTGACAGTATGCCATAAAGCTAAACCCTTTCTGGACAGCAAACCTAAGTAATCCCATAAACCAGCCTTCTCCATTTTTAATATATACTGCTATACATATCTTAGCGTGTGCTTCTTCTTTCAGATTTGTTTTCTACAAACGATATATATATATATATATATATATATATATATATATA
>NC_069009.1:6400778-6401769 GCF_001194135.2 Octopus bimaculoides
ATATATATGTATATATATATAGGAAAATAAAAAATAATAAGGCAGAATGCTAAACTAAAAGCATATTTTAATATAGATGTGCATAAGGAGGATTAAAAAGGATTTCAAACCAGCTTTCATTGCATGGCAAATTTTCAAGAAGAGGGAGAATGAAAATGTTTTTTACAAAAAAATAAAAAATAATATATAAAAAAATAAATATACCAATACATTATATTGTCTTTGAGCTTTTAAAGTTCAATGGTAATCCATGTACATAACGGTTAGAAAGAGTAGGATGCATGGAATTAAGAGTTGTGTTGTGTTTTAAAAAAAGTGGCTGAAAGTTTGTGTTAAGCAGGAAGTGTGGTGTCAAAACACGAAGTGTGTGTAAGGGAAGACAATTCAGTGGGTTTTATACTCTTTAGTTGGAGTTCTGGACTCTAACCTCACCATTTACTGACTTATATATATATATATATATTAATAAATTTCAGGGAAGTAAAAAACTATTTAGAAATTTTCTGTTACCAGTGGTCTAGCATGAAGAAGAAAGTTAGTCAAAAGACTATATATTATTCATATAAATACTGTGTACATTTAAATACATAAGAGATCTCTTATGTGTACTTAAATGTACACTGTATTTATACACACACACACACATATACACACATGCATATTTACATATACATCCATATATATTCACATATATATATTGTACTGCGCTGGTATGGACATGTGGTGAGAATGGAGGAGGATAGCTGCGTGAAAAAGTGCCACACCCTAACAGTTGAGGGAACCCGTGGAAGAGGTAGGCCCAGGAAGACCTGGGCTGAGGTGGTGAGGCAAGACCTTCGTACACTGGGCCTCACCGAGGCGATGACTACGGACCGAGACCTTTGGAAATGGGCTGTGCGTGAGAAGACCCGGCAAGCCAAGTAAGATCGTTGCCAGTGCCCCTGGACTGGTTCTTGTGCGGGTGGCACATGAGATGCACCATTTTGAGCGT
>NC_069009.1:6402998-6405040 GCF_001194135.2 Octopus bimaculoides
TGTGTGTGTGTGTGTGTGTGTGTGTGTGTGTGTGTGTGTGTGTGTGTGTGTGTGTGTGTGTGTGTGTGTGTGTGTGTTTGTGTGTGTGTGTCTGTGTATATATATACACCCACACACATGCAGTTTTACAAATATAGGTAAGCAATAAGTTAAACATAAACTTGCTTAATTGTGTGTGTGTGTATGAGACCAGAATTAAACAGAAGATTTAGTTAAAATCAATATTATAACATAATAAATTCTATAGCATTTACACATGTTTCACTAACATAAGCTAGAATGTTGTGCGGCAATCATTACATAGAAAATTGTGTAGTCACCTTAAATGCCAGATCTTCAGAAGAAAATAGTAATTTAACCCATTGTCTGTTACCAACCTCAGTTGGTAGGCCTTCCAGTATAATTTGTATATTGGTATTAGGATTCAAAGCT
This sequence comes from Octopus bimaculoides, assembly GCF_001194135.2. Lineage (NCBI taxonomy): Eukaryota > Metazoa > Mollusca > Cephalopoda > Octopoda > Octopodidae > Octopus > Octopus bimaculoides. Next base: position 6,403,431 of record NC_069009.1, read on the forward strand.
TCTCACTTTTAATATTCCATTTCAATCAGAGACACTCCAAATAGAGATAGAGAAACAGTAGAAGTCCTCCGATATATTAATATGATTAAATTTTTACACCAATGCCATATTGCATGTTGAAGGTGAAAAGCACATTCAAACCATCGATCCTTTGATTGATATTTTTGACATACATACATAAGTATGTCTAGATATGCAACTATATGCATTAAAATACATACATACAAACAAACAAAAATACCCTGTTGATGTTGAAATTCCAATGAAGAATCCTTGGATCTAGGTTAGAAACCAACTCTATTGGCAAGAAATCTTGAAATACAACTGAATAATGAAATACATACATACGTACGTATGGGATATATATCACACTGCCTAAATATCAATCGTGAGAAATTAGGCTTCTCAAAACCAGAATGGAGAAAACTAATTTGAAGACTACAGATCCACTCCATCACTGGAACTGTAAAAATCTGTAAAACTGTCCAGAAGTTTATCATATAAGACTTAAAAGACTTATTGGGTCATCTCATAATTAATGTGGTTTTTTCAATTACATGAACTAAAAGTTGGAGGGGAACTGGATAAACTACCAGCATCAACTTGTTATAAAGGCAGGTAGTAATTTTACCCTGTCCTTATTCTTAGTGCAATTTCAAAGAGTGCAGTTCGATTTTAACAGTTATTTTTTCAAAGCTATAATGGAGGTGACAAAGGAACATATTCGGCATATTTTGCTTTATGAGTTCAATGCAACGGAAAGTGCGACGAATATTAATGCAGTATATGGGGATTGAACAATAAGCATAAGCCAGTGTCAAAGGTGGTTCCAGAAATCCTGAGCTGGAAACTATAGTCTAGAAGACAAGCCTCATCCTGGAAGATCTGTAGAGCTCGATGAGAACACCCTGCAAAAACCCCGGTGGAACAAAATCCCACTATAACTGTTGAGGAATTAGCAGAGAAGCTTGGATTTGGTTGTTCAACCATTCATCAACACCAGGGCTAGAAGAAAAGCGACCATCTTTGGTTTCAAGACGAAAGGTTTTCTTCCATCAGGATAATACTTGGCCACATACAGAGATGTTGACATTACAAAGGTTGGAGTGGTTTGAATGGGAAACGATGCTCCACCCACCATATTCACCAGACATTGCCCCATCTCATTATCATTTATTCCGCAGACTTCAAAATCATTTGGATGGAAAAAATATGAATTCTGTAGAGGAGGTCAGAACAGTACTGGAGGAGTATTTTTTTGTTAGACAAATGCATTTTGGAAATGGGGCCTTGCAAGTCTACCAGATAGAAGGAAGAGCATTGTAGAAAATGAAGGAGACTATATTTTAGATTAAAAAAGAATTTAAAAAAATAAAAGAATTATGAAAAAACCACATTATTTATGGGATGATCCAATACATAAAACAGAACATACAAATCTCCACATATACATACATACATACATACATCCATACACACACACACACACACACACACATACATACATACATACACACACACATACATACATACACACATACACACATACATACTCCAATGAAGGAGCCTTAGTTCTAAGTTAAAAACCAGCTCTTTCTGTATTGGCAAGA
>NC_069009.1:6405050-6406350 GCF_001194135.2 Octopus bimaculoides
ATATATATATATATATATATATATATATATATATGTATATATATACTGAAATATCAAGGCCTTCAATAATGATGCCAGGTATTTTGCTAAATTTTGTGATAATTACAACATTTTGGTTGTTAAGTATGAATATTCAATTTTCCTAATTTGAGTTATTGCTGAAAAATGTACAGGTTGATGAAAGTTGCTAACGAGATGATGAGGATGTAAATAAAAATGCCAAAAATAACAGGGAAGTAAGTAAGTTATCTTTATCCCTCCCCAAATCTTCTGTAGGTTTGATTGAAATTAAAATGTACAAGATGTTATTGTCAGTGACTCACTCATTATTCTACATTATGTAATTTTCTACAATAAATAAGTGCAGGAGTGGCTGTGTGGTAAGACACTTGCTTCCCAATCACATGGTTCTGGGTTCAGTCCCGCTACATGGCACCTTGGGCAAGTGTCTTCTACTACAGCCTTGTGAATGGATTAGGTAGATGGAAACTGGAAGAAGCCTGTCATATATATTCTCTTACTTGTTTCAGTCATCTGATTGTGGTCATGCTGGAACACCACCTTTTAGTTGAATGAATTGACCCCACGATTTATGTTTTTAAGCCTGGTACTTATTCTATTACTTTTTTTGCTGAACTGCTAAGTCATAGGGATATAAATGCATCAACACTGGTTGTCAAGCAGTGGTGGGGGACAAGCTCACACACACACACACACATATGTACATACATATATACAATGGGATTCTTTCAGTTTCCGTCTACCAAATCCACTCAGAAGGCTTTCGTCAGCCTGAGGCTATAATAGAAAGACACTTGCCCAAGGTGCCACACATTGAGACTGAACCTAAAACCATGTGGTTGGGAAGAAAGCTTCTTACCACACAGCCATGCCTCTGCCTATATACATATGTGTATGTGTGTCTTTGTGTTTGTCCCCCATCACTGCTTGACAACTGGTGTTGGTTTATTTACATCCCTATAACTTAGCAATTCGGCAACACAGACCTATAGAATAAGTACTTAGCTTTAAAAGACCTGAAGGCGGTGCTCTAGTATGGCCACAGTCAAATAACTGAAGCAAAAGAGTAAAAGAATAAATCACTGACTCATTCACTCACGCTCTTGCTGGACGGGGCTGGAGTGACTCCAGGTGAAAGGTCCCAAAGGCATCTTCATGTGGAGAGCTGACCGGGTCTACAGTGCCCCCATCCCACTTCCCACAAATTGCTGTTGTTTCCATGGCAGCCCCTTTGCATCCTCCATGACATTGGAGGTCTCTGGAGATCTTCCTCAATCAA
>NC_069009.1:6406725-6407337 GCF_001194135.2 Octopus bimaculoides
TTATGAACTACTAAGTTATGGGGATGTAAACACACCAACACCCGTTGTCAAGTGGCACATGGAGGGGACAAACACAGATACACAAACACACACACACACACACACAGGTACAGACATTTATATATATATATATATATATATACGACAGGCTTCTTTCAGTTTCCGTCTACCTAATCCACTCACAAGACTTTGGTTGGCCCGAGGATATACCAGAAGGCACTTGTCCAAGGTGCCATGCAGTGGGACTGAACCCAGAACCATGTGGTTGGCAAGTTAGCTACTTACCACACACATTTGCACCAAGATGTATTCAAAACTACCAAAATATATGCATTTACACACGAGTACAGGATCTCATAAACAAGTTACAAACATTTTCTAAAGTTTTTTAAGAGACTTGAAGTTTCGTTTATGCAAGGACAACAAATATACATAACAAGCATTATTATTGGCATTCACTGCAAATGGTCCTGAAGAACAATATTTCTTGTATATACATGAAGAGGCACCGACACACTTTGGCCTTAAGTATTTTCAGTCTCTATTATTACAAACAATTTCTGGTTTTAGCATGAGTTAGAATATATATATATATATATATATATATATATA
>NC_069009.1:6407572-6409111 GCF_001194135.2 Octopus bimaculoides
CCCCCCAATAAACGATCATATATGAGAAATACATCAAGAAAATACATAAGAAAATATATATAAAATATATAAATTCAACATAAAACACACAATATAAAAATTTATATATATATATTTTTTTTTTTTCTACTAATAACATACAAATAAATCAAATTTGAGTTAGAAATATAACACAATATATATATCATTTTATAATTACTATTCAAAAAAAATTAAGCGATTAAAAATTCAAAATAGACAAATAAAGCAAAATAGAAGAAGATAAAATGAAGTAAAATAAAATACTATAATAGTCCATCGGCTAAAATACTATATCTGATGACAAAACTTTAAAACGACAAAAAACTTTAAAATAATTTAACATTATTGAAAGTTATATTAGAAAGTCCAGTACTTACCTCAAGGTACACGTAATAATAGCAGACTTCCATAGGTAAAATCTGTCTCTGCTCACCAAACTTACAAAAGTTCATGAAAACCACTGGTCAAAAACATAGGTCAAAACACACACAAGCACCTATGGCCATTTCAAGGGTTCACCACCGTAGTCCATGCACATCATAGTGCAATCAGGTGATGACCCCCACCTCAGGGTAACAATTACAAACAAACATCAGGACATGCAATTTGTTTTTTTATATGACAGGCTTTTATAGTTAAGAGGGAAAAACCAGTCCATGTCATGAATTAAAAAAAAAAAAACATTCAAATTGGCTGTAGTAACTAATGTAATCCTCCAGGTTTCAAATCACCCTAACGCAGACAAATAATCTTATTTATATCTATATTTTCTATTTTTTATTTTTATTTCTCTATACCTTCAAGAAAGTGGAGGAAAACCTATAATTGCAGAAGGGGATTACTTCAGTGAATTTATTTAAAATTTTCGGCCCAAACAACCTAAGAATAGTGAGGGATTCCCTAATACACAATAGACATTTGCTAATCTTTGCTCTAAAATAAGGAGCTCTCGATACAATCGACCGTTCAAGAGAGTATTTCTTATTTTTCTTCTAAAGATCGTGTACATAGGATGCGAGAGTTATGGAGTTGCAATACTTTTCATTTGAAAATGAACTCAAATGTACTCTATATCTTGCTTTGAAATCTATCGTACTTCCTATATAGAACTTATTTAAATTGTCCTCATCCCTAACAATGCATTTATATATTATAGAACCCATCAAGAGGACATAATTGAGGGTTCCTACAATTGCAAAATTTATCTGGGCCACCCCTAATCTTATTTCGACTACCAGCAACAGTCCTTGTTAGGTTTCCCACATCCGCATTTTTCCTTCTCCCATTACCAGGGTTCGACCCAGCAGGAGGGAGCGAAGAGCTGGTCTCACTAGTCTTATGTGTATTATACCCAATTTTCCCAGAGCCGGGGCTTCCATTGCAGGGCCGTTCGCATTGCTTTATTTTATTCAACTTGCTTCTATTTAGAGATGCAATGATAGATGCCAAATTTGGTGTTCCAGAATAGGAAATTTTGATCGAAGATTTATTGCAAATACTATAGTATTTGTAAACCTT
>NC_069009.1:6409506-6410208 GCF_001194135.2 Octopus bimaculoides
CCATGGCATAGTCAGGTGGTAGACCTGCCAACTTGTTTTTAAATCTCGTATTAGGCAGATACGAGATTTTGGTTTTAAATCCGTTTACTTCAAGGGTGTTGTTATATATCGGCACATGCTGATTGAAAATCTCTTCATTTGTGGACAAATTGAAGATTCTGATTGAAATAGCAGTAATGATACTGTCTATAGTGGACTTTGGATGATTAGATGATACGTTTATATATGATATTGATTTGTTAGGTTTACGAAATGGATAGTATAAACCCGTACCCAAACATAGTGTAACATCTAGGAAATTCATTTTTCTGGAGTTAACATCAAAAATAATGTTGAGGTTGAAGAAATTCTTAAGGAAACCTCTCAGGGACTTCCTCAATCTATTTAATAGCGCATCGTCCCTATATAGTCCTCCGGTGAAGAGAGGAAAGCTAGCCTTAATCTGCAAAAGGAGGTACAGCCCCGCCAGGTCTATATGTATATATATATATAGTTCTATATTTAAGAGATGAGGAATTATGTACATTATTTACATTTGATGGCTATTTGTCCTCATCTTGTTTGTTGTTAACACGTTTTGGCTGATGTACCCTCCAGCCTTCATCAGGTGTCTTGGAGAAATTTCGAACTTGGGTTCTCATTCCTAAGGTATTTTTCGATGTTATTATTATTATTATTATTATTATTATTATTATTATTATT
>NC_069009.1:6410261-6411962 GCF_001194135.2 Octopus bimaculoides
TAATAATAATAATAATAATAATGATAATAATAATAATAATAATAGCATTGAGAAATACCTTAGGAATGAGAACCCAGATTTGAAATTTCCCCAAGACACCTGATGAAGGCTGGAGGGTACATCAGCCGAAATGTGTTAACAACAAACAAAATGAGGACAAATATCTGTTAAATGTAAATAATGTAAATAATGTGTTTCTGTTTTTTTTGTTCTACTTAATGCAAGAAATACAAGCAGGCAGTGTAATAATGTCTAAAATAGTCTAAAATTGAATAGAAGACACTTCTCACTAAGCTGAATATAAAAAGTGAAGTTAGGATATAATGGAATATATATGAAATAGAATAATTAATAGTGGAAGAAAAAGTTATATAAAAAAATACAGTATTGAATATATATTGATGACACATAGCATATATATATATATTGATTAGATATATATATATATATATATGTTGATTAGTTTTACTAATGAAAAAAAAAAGAAGATTAATACGGTCATCAGGATTAAAAACATTAGTTAAGCATTATGAGACAAAGAAGATGGCTGAATGAACTTTCAAATACAAAAGAATAAATAGAACAATCCCAGCTTGTGTCAAATAATTTAGAGCTCGTGTTGAATAATTTAGAAAGTAAAACATATAAAGTGGGACAATTCCAACAGCTTCAAATGGTTGTTATGCACAAAGAAAAGGTATATATACAAATATACATTGATATGTATATATATAAATTTACTTGTTTCAAAATACATCTGTTTCAACAAATGTTTTCCCTGCCAAAAATCATGCAAAACATGTTCAGATAGAATATAATTATATATAATTAATAAATTTTGATAATTGATTAAGTCTGCAAACACACTCACCGGTTGTTGCTGGTCTATATTTCCCTTCTCTCTTTTATTTTCAACCATTCTGAAAAAAAAAGAGAAGAAAAGAGAAATGAAATATAAACAAGCAACAACCGGTGTGTGTGTATTTATAGGGTTTATCAACTGTGATTTTCCCCACATGTTACAATCTTGGTTTTACAACATGGTTACAGATCAATATTCTTAAAAATCATATCCAGCATTAAGTATCTTTCTGTTGTTTTTTTACTTATTTCAGTCATTGAACAGTGGCCATGTTGGGGCACCACCTTGAATTCTTTCATTGAATAAATCGACCCTAGTAGGGTACTAACTCTATTAGTTGCTTTTGTCAAACCACCAAGTTACGGAGAAGTAAACAAACCAACACTGGTTGTCAAGTGTGGTGGACAAATGCATACATACATATATATCTTTTATCTTTTACTTGTCTCAGTCATTAGGCTGTGGCCATGCTGGGAGACCACTGTGAGGAATTTTAGCTGAAAGAACGGACTCCAGCATTTATTTTTTTAAGCCTGGTACTTATTCTATCAGTCTCTTTTGCTGAACTGCTAAGTTACAGGAATGTAAACACACCAAGACGCAAAGACACAAAGACACACACACACAAACATATGTTCATCTCGTTCAACTGTTAATCCCTACATTTTTTCTCACACTGTGTTTTTACATTCTCTCTTCATTTTGTATTGTCTATCTGGATATTTTGTTGTCCCTTTTTTTGTATCACCCAACTGTCTGGATGCTTTGCATTCTTGTCCCATTTCTGTATTTTCATATAATAATATATATATATATATATATATATATATATATATATA
>NC_069009.1:6412177-6412723 GCF_001194135.2 Octopus bimaculoides
TTTAGAAGCCTAGTACTTATTCTATCGGTCTCTTTTGCCAAACTGCTAAGTTACAGGGACATAAACACACCAGCATCGGTTGTCAAGCGATGTTGGGGGGACAAACACAGACACACAAACACATACATATATATATATATATATATATACATATATACGACGGGCTTCTTTCAGTTTCTGTCTACCAAATCCACTCACAAGGCTTTGGTCAGCCCAAGGCTATAGTAGAAGACACTTGCCCAAGATGCCACGCAGTGGGACTGAACCCGGGACCATGTGGTTGGTAAGCAAGCTACTTACCACACTGCCACTCCTACACCTATAGCCACTCCTACGCCTATAGCCACTCCTCATCGTTTAACATCCGTTTTCCATGCTGGCATGGGTTGGACAGTTTGACTGGGGACTGGCAAGCCAGAAAGCCACACCAGGCTCCAATGTGATCTGGCAACGTTTCTACAGCTGGATGCCCTTCCTAATGCCAACCACTCTGAGAGTGTAGTGGGTGCTTTGCCATATATATATATATATATATATATATATATA
>NC_069009.1:6412879-6415716 GCF_001194135.2 Octopus bimaculoides
AAAAATAAAAGTATTTAAAAAAAAAATCAAAAATATCAACTGGTTATGGCTGGGAGGTAACAGTTTACTCTAAGTGGTTGCGCTCAGTTTTCACCAAAGACTCAAGATGACATCAGAACCCATTGTAAGCATTCCTCACTGTGACTCTGGGAAGATCTTCCCACACCACTTTGATCTTTGCCACTGGATCAGATTTTGTGTTGCAGGTAGAGTGGTTGGTGTCTTTCTCAACTGGGCCCTGCACATAATTACAATCAGAGTAATTAGGCAGTCAGATATCGGGGCTGGTGAAATTATAGAAATTCTTCAACAACCACTTCTGAATCCTTGTGGACATATGGCAAGGAACCAAATCCTGCTGCCACACATATGACCTTCCTGCAACAACCTTCTCTAGCCATGGTTTGACAAAAGTTTCCAGTGGCTTCACATGGCTGTCTGAACTGAGCCTAAACATTGTTCAAAGATGAGACTCATTGAAGATACACTGAAAGATTATCACAGTTTGGTGAAACCTGGTTCTTTTTTCTCATTAGTAAAACTAATTAACGTGTATAATATGTGTACAATATGTCATCTATATATATATTTAATACACTATACTTAGTTACATATAACTTTTCTTTCACTATTCATTATTCTACTTCATATATTCCACTACATTCCAACATTACTTTTTATATTCAGCATAGTGAGTGGTGGAGGGGCAATGGCCCAGTGGTTAGGGCAGCAGACTCGTGGTATCGATTCCCAGACCGGGCGTTGTGAGTGTTTATTGAGCGAAAATACCTAAAGCTCCACGAGGCTCCGGCAGCGGGATGGTGGTGAACCCTGCTGTACTCTTTCACCACAACTAACTCTCACTCTTTCTTCCTGTTTCTGTTGTGCCTGTAATTCAAAGGGGCCAGCCTTGTCACACTGTGTCACGCTGAATATCCCCGATAACTACATTAAGGGTACACGTGTCTTTGGAGTGCTCAACCACTTGCACGTTAATTTCACGAGCAGGCTGTTCCGTTGATCGGATCAACTGGAACCCTCGTCTCGTTGTAAGCGATGGAGTGCCAACGACAACAGTGAGTGGTATCAGCTATTCTTTTTTAGACTAATTATGATACATGGGACATGTCTTACAGTTTTCATGGTGCTCACAGAGCATCGGGCATCAGTCATGGTGTCGGCATTTTGATATCCATGATGAATTATTGTTACACAGGTAACTACTTTGCAATATTCAGATCATTTCCAGTCCTTCGTGTCAACTAATCTTTTCTCAATTACAACTTTAATCTTTATGCACTCCAACGCCGTTGACTGTTCACCTGTACATCAAGCTGTTCTTGAACAAAGGAGACATGAAAATCATCAAATTTATCCCGAACACCTTGTACATATGTGTGTGTGTGTGTTATTTCTTTACTACCCACAAGGGGCTACACACAGAGGGGACAAACAAGGACAGACAAACGGATTAAGTCGATTATACCGACCCCAGTGCGTAACTGGTACTTATTTAATCGACCCCGAAAGGATGAAAGGCAAAGTCGACCTCGGCGGAATTTGAACTCAGAACGTAGCGGCAGACGAAATACCGCTAAGCATTTCGCCCGGCGTGCTAACGTTTCTGCCAGTTCGCCGCGTTACATATGTGTGTGTGTGTGTGAATGAGTGAGTGAGGGAGGGAAGGAAGGAGGGAGGTATGTAGGTAGGTAGGTAGATAGATAGATAGATCAACAGACAGATAGGTAAAGAGATAGAAAGATAGACAGTTAGCCAGACAGTAGATAGATATATAGATAAACTTGTCTTACAGCCTTATCTTCAAAACTTCTGACACATTTTGTCTGAAAAATTCCATCACAAAATAAAAAAGAAAAAACAGAAACAACAAAAACACTACCGTCCATTCGATGACAACTAATGAAAGTTTGATGTATGGATATTGGGACATGTTTTAAGGAATAATTTATGTAAGATAAGGCACCAATAGTATTTTGGAGTATTTGCCTGTGGCTTAGACCAATATGTGGCCGTCATTTTAAGATTCTTATCTGTGTTGATTCTTGGATATTTGAAGTAATCAACATATTTTTTTGTGTTGTTGTCAAATTCAAGCTGTGTTATGTTTGAGTGTGTGTACATAAAAATACTTACACACACACACGCATGCACGTGCACACACACACACGCAAGTAATAATTTTATATTTTGGCATACAATTGGCAGTACGCCATTTAAAGCCTGTTCACTGTATTCGGCTACCTGATGTCATCAACAGTATGGACTCAAATGCCAATAGATTTACTCATGGAATACCTTCATGTCCGTTGAGTATATGTAGCAGGCTTGATGAAAGATGTGATATCACGTCGATATGATGTAGCACACTACTAAATGTGGCATGTAGATGTAATGCTTAAAGGTTCTCATGCTGGAGTAAGAACAGGCTTCTTTCAGTTTCCATCAGCCAAACCCACTCACAAAGCTATGGTTGCCCAAGGGCTATAGTAGAAGACACTAGCCCAAGGTAGAACTGAACCAGGAACCTGTAGCTGGGGAGCAAACTTCTTACCACATAACCACTCTATATGATCTATTTTTTAATCTTTTTACTTGTTTCAGCCATAGGAGTGTGGTCACCTTAAATGTGTATATGTCTATATATATATATATATATGTATATATATATATATGTGTATGTATGTGTATGTAATCACTATATACACAATAACACTTAGAACAACATTAAATGAGGGTGAGGGGAGGGCAACCAGCTTTGACAGTAGTGATGGTGATGGTCATGGCAGGGGTATGTGGGGGTAGTTGTCTGAGTGGTG
>NC_069009.1:6415777-6416486 GCF_001194135.2 Octopus bimaculoides
ATTTATAAATAAATGAATAAATAGGCGCAGGAGTGGTTGTGTGGTAAGAAGCTTGCTTCCCAACCACATGGTTCTGGGTTCAGTCCCACTGTATGGCACTTTGGGCAAGTGTCTTCTCCTCTAGCCTCGGGCCGAGCAAATATTTTATGAGTGGATTTGGTAGATGGAAACTGAAAGAAGCCCATCGTGTGTATATATATATCATCATCATCATCATCGTTTAACATCCGCTTTCCATGCTAGCATGGGTTGGACTATTTGACTGAGGACTGGTATTTATTTGTGTGTATGTATCTTTGTGTCTATCTCCCATCACCGCTTGATAAGCAGTGTTGGTGTGTTTATGTACCTGTAACTTAGCAGTTTGGCAAAAGAAACTGATAGAATAAGTACTGGGCTTACAAAGAATAAGTTGCGGGTGCTTCGAAAATACAAATACATGCTCTAATGCATACACACACATACACATATATATACATATATATATACATATACGATGGGCTTCTTTCAGTTTCCGTCTACCAAATTCACTCACATCGGTTTTAGTTGACCAAATCAACCCCAAGACTTATTCTTTTTTAAGAGTAGTACCTATTCCATCAGGTTCTTTTGCTGAACTACTAAGTCACAGGGATGGAAACACACCAACATTAATTGTCAAGCAATGGGTGGGGGTGGAGACAAACACAAACACACTGACACACACACA
>NC_069009.1:6417663-6418525 GCF_001194135.2 Octopus bimaculoides
TATATATATATATATATGGAGTGGTTGGCATTAGGAAAGGCATCCAGCCATAGAAGCCATGCCAAATCAAACTGGAACCTGGTGCAACTCCTCAGCTTAACAATTTTCAGTGAAACTGTCCAACCCATGCCAGCATGGAAAATGGATGTTAAATGATGGTGATGATAGATAGATAGAAATACATGAATTCACACACAGACATGAACTTAAGCTGTTCTGGTTCTTCATCTCTCTGTGTTCCCCCCTCTACTCCTCTCCCTCGAACTACTACACTATATAGCAACTTTGAGCCCATGCCTGTAGTGGTGGTGGTGGTGGTGGGAGAGGGGTTTCTTCATGGTTGGGAGAGGGATTTCTTCACATGCTAGAAACGACAATTAAACCTACATCAAATCATACCATACTGACTTAGATAAACAAAGTACACACTGGGTAATGCAGCACTAGATACACCATCATCACCATCGTCATTATCACCATTAACATCGTCATCGTCATCACTATCATCGGCATCATAATCAGCATTGTCATCATCCTCGTTGTTTGTCATTGTCATCATCATCTACATCAGGGGTTTTCAAACTTTTTGACTTGTGGACCCCAAAGAAAAAAAAAATAAAGGGGGTCTTTTTGACTTGTGGACCCCTTTATATTTCAGGCTTTACCTTAGGGACCCCCTTATAAACGCTTATGAAATTTATACATAAATATTTGCTTAAAATAACATATATTTTTACATTTATTTATTTAACAGTATTTAACAAATAGGTTTATTGTCAATTAAAAGATTTCGATTAAAAAACATATATAAAATCAAATTGCCCATAAAAAGTATTTGCTGTCCACGGACCCCCTGTCTTGT
>NC_069009.1:6418580-6420119 GCF_001194135.2 Octopus bimaculoides
CTGTCCACGGACCCCCTGTGGTCCGCGGACCACAGTTTGAAAACCCCTGATCTACATCATTATCATTGTCATTAGTATCAGTGACATCACCATCAATGTCATCAGGACCATTGTCATCATCATCGTCATCACTATCATTGTTATCATCATCATCATCTTCATTATCAGCTGTCATTGTCATCATCATCATCATCATCATCATCATCATCATCATCATCATCATCACTGACCTCATCAGTTTAATGTCCAGTCTTCGTTTTCCATGCTTCTATGGGTTAAACAATTTGTTGAAGCAGATTTTCGACAGTCGGCTGGATGCTCTTCCTGTCACCATCCTGTTTCCAAGCAAGCTAATATCCCCCCCCACCCTGCCCCAATGGAGGGATATTTTCTCAAGAAAGACAAAAAATAAGATTTGCCACAAGGGACTCTCCTTGTATGATAATAATGTTCATTTATAACTACCCTGTGATGCCCTGACCCAGAGACACAAACACACATTTAAAATATATAAGAAGGCTTCCACACAGTTTTCATCAACTGAATCCACTCACAAAGCTTTGGTGGGCCCAGTTCTATAGCAGAACTTATCCAAAGAGCTGCACAGTGGGACTGAACCTGAAACCACGAGGTTGCAAAAGAATCTTGTTAACCACACAGCCATACCTACAACTATTACACACACACACACTATGATACTCACAGGTAGAATGCTGAATTGAAATACAGCAACAACTAATATCCACTAATACTAACTACTATACTGTACATTAGATAATGTAGTCCAAGATACACTATGTCTGAATAAAAGATGGGATGGTCATATCTGGAACATCTTTGATTGTATGCCTACTGGATCAGGACTGACCTGGGGCTAAACAACAACGTCTATGGCCATTAATACTAACTACTATGCTATACATTGAATAATGTATTCCGAGATACAATATGTTAGAATAAAAGATGGGATGGTCACAAATGGAACATCTTTTATCATAGGTCTGCTGGATCAGGAATGACCATGGGCTAAACAACAATCACTATAGCCATTAATACTAACTAATAGTGTATATTCGATAATGTAGTCCAAGATACACTATGCCTGAATAAAGTATGGGTTGATCACAGATGGAACATCTTGGATGATGTATCACCTGGATCATGACTAGCCTGGGGCTAAACAACTGCTATAGCCCCTATTATCATCTACTGTACTAAACTTTAGATAATGTAGTCCAAGGTACACTTTGTTTGAATTAAAGATGGGATGGTCACAGCAGGAACACCTCAGGTCTACTAGACTGAAAAATGACCCCAGGATATAAAACACCAGCAACTGCCCTGCCCTTCTTCGTTTATCTCCTACCACCATCCTCAAACCTTCGTCTCCACCCCCACCCCCCGCCACCGCCACCAAATCTAATTCTGTAATAAGATAAACCATATACAGGTGTAGTTGAATGGCTCAGGGGACGGGGTAGGGCACTTGTTGGTATATATTTTGAGTTCCGCTTCAGCGCAATGCACTCGCCGCCATCC
>NC_069009.1:6420685-6423941 GCF_001194135.2 Octopus bimaculoides
AGGATTTGAAAAAGAGAAACTGAAAGAAGCCCGTTATATGTATGAGTGTGTGTGTGTGTGTGTGTGTGTGTGTGTAGAAAGAAACATGCAACCTAACTACATGGTAACACCTTGGGCAAATGTCTTTTATTGTCTTGGGTTGATCAATGGTTTCTGAGTGAATCTGCTAGATGGAAACTGTTTGAAAGCCCACTCTTTGTATATATGTGTGTGTAGTGGTGGTGGGGTGCATTTGTTTGTCCCCTATTCCTCATCAGTTGAAAACCAGTGTTGGTTTTGTTTATGTCCCTGTAACTTAATGGTCAGACACACACACACTCCCATATAGATATGTGTGTGTGTGTGTGTCTATCTCAATGTGTGTGTATTTTTGTGTGTATTTTTGTGTATTTTTGTGTTCGCCTTTGTCATCCCCCACTGACAGCACCACTTCAAAAACAGGTACTGGCTTATTTACATCTCCGTAACTTAGCAAATCAGCAAAAGTAACTGATCAAATAATAACCAGACTTAGAAAAAAAACAAACAAAAAAAATAAACAAACAAAAACATAGGTACTGAGGGTGATTTGTTTGATCAAAACCCTTCAAAGCAATGCTCCAGCATGGCCGCATTCCAATAACTGCAACAAGTAAAAGACCTAAAAGATAATTATTATTTACATTATTGTTAATGTGGTTGTATTTATTGCTGTTGTTGTTTTTGCTATTATTATTTTTATTATCATTATTCTTTTTATTATTGTTGTTGTTGTTGTTATCGCTATCATAACATAAAGCTGTTGTTTGTTTTGACTGTGTCATGCGGCAGTCTTCAGAGGATAAACTTTCAACGAACCGAAACTGTGACTTTGGTCATTAACGCCGCGGCAGGAATCGCTTCATTTACCATCCTAAATGTGCCTCATAAAGAAAAGAGTGAAAAAAGTAAAAGACGCCTCATCGCCGTCTTATCGTTTTATCATCATCATCATCTCCAAAATATTATTATTATTATTATTATTATTATTATTATTATTATTGTTATTATTATTATTATTATTATTATTATTATTATCATTGTCACTATTATTATTATTATATGTGTTTTTTAAATATTTGTGTCTGTCAGTGTGTGTGTGTGTGTATGTATATGTGCGTGTGTGCGTGTATGTGTGTGTATATGTGTGCGTGCATGTATACATATATGTGTGTATGTGTATTGATATGTGTGTGAGCATTTATGTGTGTGTGTGTGTATTTTTTTGAGATTATGGTGGTGGTGGTGTGGACTTGATGCTAGTGGTGGGGGAGGAATGAGGTAAGGAACATTTTTCACGGTAAATTAAGAAGATATCACCATCATCATCATCACCATCATCATCATCATCATCGTCACCATCATCACCATCATCATCATCATCATCATCATCATTGTATTCGTTATCTTAATCATTATCGTTATCGTCATTGTCTTAATGTATTCTTATTAATGATACTGTATGTATGTTTAAGAAGCTTGCTTCCCAACCACATGGGTCCAGGTTCAATCCCATTGCATGGCACCTTGGGCAAGAGCCTGCTATTATAGCCCTGGGCCGATCAAAGTCGCATGAGTGGATTTGGCAGACAGAAACTGAAAGAAGCCTGTCGTGTGTATGTGTGTGCGTGTGCATGTGTGTGTGTGTGTGTGTGTGTACTTGTACAGTTGTGTGGTAAGAAGCTTACTACCCAACCACGTGGTTCCAGGTTCAGTCCCACTGAGTGGCACCTTAGGCAAGTGTCTTCTAATATAGCCCCCTAGGCTGACCAAAGCCCTGTGAGTGAATTTGGTAAACGGAAACTGAAAGAAGCCTGTTGTATGTGTATATACAACAGGATTGGAAACAGGTAAGGGTTGGTGACAGGAAGTGCATCCAGCTGTAGAGAAAAATCTGCCTCAAATAAACTCCATCTTAGCCATCAGGAATGGGAAGTGGACATCAGATGATGATGATTCTTTTACTCTTTGACTTGTTTCAGTCATTAGACTGCGGCCATGCTGGGGCACCACCTCGAAGAATCTTAGTCGAACAAATCAAACCCAGTTATTGTTTTTAAGTCTTGTACTTATTCTATCAATCTTTTGCTGAACTGCTAAGTTACAGGGACATAAACACACCAACACTGGTTGTCAAGTGGTGGTGGGGGCGGTGACAAACACAGACTAAAATACACACACACTGGCATACACACACACTGGCATACACACACACACACATATATATATATATATACATATATATATATATATATATATATATATATATATATATATATAAGGTTAGTTGAGTTAGAGGATAAAATAACCGTCTAAGGGATAGAAGTATCCATTCTACTACCAGTATATTACCTATGTTTAACCCTGGGCATACATATGCAAGCATATTATGCTCATAAATTATAGGTAAAGACAAGGATAAACATAGGTTTATCAACAATCAAAATTTTTAGAAGACAGATCAATTATTATTTATTAACTCAATACAAATAGACTGCATCCCATCTAACAGCTGTTTCTGTTTCCATTGTTGTATGGTATTACCATTGATATGCTAAAAATATTTATCATATTTGGTAGTAAAACCGATCTGAAACAAGGCACTTCATCAGAGTGAAGAATAAATAAAAAAAGAGCATAGAGGAAGAAAAAGGGAAAAGTTGAATATGATACGCCAACAAAGTGTTATGATTACATCCATATTCAACTTTACCATTTTTCTTCTCTATGCACTTCTTTATTTATTCTTCACTCCGATGAAGCTCCTTGTTTCAGATCGGTTTTACTATCAAATATGATAAATATTTTGAGCATATCAATGGCAAAACTATACAACATTGGAAACAGAAACAGCTGTTAGATGGGATGCAGTCTATTAATATTGAATTCATAAATAGTAATTGATGTAAGTCAATTATTGTTCATCGATATTTCTCCATTTTCTGTCTTCTTTGTATGTGTGTGTGTGTGTGTGTGTGTGTCTGTGTGTGTGTGTGTGTGTGTGTGTGTGTGTGTGTATGTGTGTGTTTTTGGTAATATAATTTACACCTCATTGATCCAGAAACGAGTCTGCAATTAATCAAGGCCGGGTAAATTCGTTATTTATTCATTTTTGCCTTTGTTAGCTGCGAGTATTTGCTGTAATTTGGTAGAAAAATAGTAGTTTTGGCTGCTATTTCTAATTTTCGGTGTGTGGTGAAGCAATGCTTGCTGAACTCTAGATTTTAATTTTGTATAT
>NC_069009.1:6424143-6425374 GCF_001194135.2 Octopus bimaculoides
GTTCCTATGCTGGAGCACTTGCCCAAGGTGTCATGCAGTGGAACTAAACCTGGCAGAATGTGACTAGGAAGATGGCTTCTTACCACACAGCCACATTTGTGCCTATGCACACAGCCATGCCCGCATCTATACACATATATACATATGATGGGCTTCTTTCAGTTTCCATCTACCAAATCCACTCACAAGGTTTTGGTCGACCCGAGGCTATAGTAAAAGACACCTGTCATGCTATCATGGGACTGAACCCAGAACAATGTGGTTGGGAAGCAAGCTTCTTACCACACAGCCATGCCTGCTCCTATGATGGTTATTATTATTATTATTATTTATTTAGGTTTTTAGTGTGTGACAGACCCTATAAAATCCAACACAAAGGACTAATTATGGTGCTATATTGAACCAATAAAACAAGGAACGATTATGTCTTGAAACCGACATAATTGATGATTGTTCTCGTTAATTTGCTGGACGGTGGCTAGGGTCTAAAGCATTTATTATTATTATTATTATTGGTATTAATGAAATTGCTAATTTTAGTAATAAGGCACTTAAGGCTTAATGTTGTTATAACTGTTGTGACTACCGCCACTGCCATCACCACACCAATGTCAGCAGTGCTGCCACCACCACCACCACCACAACCACCACCACCACCACCACCACCATTATCACCACAACCACCGCCACCACCATCATCACCACCACCAGAACTACTGCAGAAAACTACCACCACCAATACCGCCACTGCAAAACACTACTATTTCCACCACCACCACCACCACTACTACTACTACTACCAGTACTACTGTGGTGTGGAAAACTAGCACACCACCACCACCACTGTCAAACACCTCCACTAACCACTACCACCACCACTACTATTGCCACAAACAACACTACCACCACCACTGCCAAACAGTGCCATCACTACCACCACTAGTACAACAACCACGAGTACTACTACTACTACTACTACTACTACTACTACTACTACTACCATCACTACTACCACACTATCACAATCATCATCATCACCATTGTCATCATCATCGTCACCATCGTCATCATCATCATCATCACCATCGTCATCATCATCATCATCACCACCACCACCACCACCATCATCATCATCATCGTCATCATCATCATCATCACCACCACCATCATCATCATCATAACGGCATTTGCTTATTATCATTTCTTATTCTAGACACATCAGGTACTGCTT
>NC_069009.1:6426262-6428299 GCF_001194135.2 Octopus bimaculoides
TGCCGAAATTCCTTCAGAAAATCATCCAAAAAGAATTTTATCATTATTAATAAATTATAGGGTGGCAAAGAAAATTTTAGAAATTTTATTTACCACCAGTGGTCTAGCGAGAGTAAAAACAACAGTCAATAGACTATGTATTATTCATTTGAAATGCAGAGACGCCTATAATAGGACATCTACTCGCTAGAAATAGCAGCAAAAATACTACATACCACAAAAGTTAGGGATAATTTCGAAAGGAAATGAAAAATAAAAACTTTTACCAATCTATATTCTGGAACAAATCAACCCCCAGGACTTATTCTTTATAAGCCTAGTACTTATTCTATTGGTCTCTTCTGCCAAAACGCGAAGTTACAGGGATGTAAACACACCAACATCAGTTTATCAAGCAATGGTGGGGGGACAAACATACACACACACACACGCATGACGGGCTTCTTTCAGTTTCCGTCTACCAAATCCACTCACAAGGATTTGGTTGGCTCGAGGCTATAGTAGTAGACACTTGCCCAAAGTGCCACGCAATGGGACTGAACCTAGGACCATGTGGTTGGTAAGCAAGCTACTTACCACATAGCCACTCCTGTGCCTATATATATGTATATATTCTTTTATTCTTTTACGTGTTTCACCCACTTGACTGCGGTCATGCTGGAGTCAAAGAAATCATCCCCAGGACTTACTCTTTTGTAAGCATAAAACTTATTCTATCAGTCTATTTTGCCAAACCGCTAAGTCACAGGGACATAAACACATCAGCATCGGCTGTCAAGCGATGTTGGGGGGACAAACACAGACACACAAACATACACACATACATATATATATGTATATACATATATACGACAGGCTTCTTTCAGTTTCCGTCTACCAAATCCACTCACAAGGCTTTGGTTGGCCCGAGACTATATTAGAAGACACTTGCCCAAGGTGCCATGCAGTGGGACTGAACCCGGAACCATGTGGTTGGTAAGCAAGCTACTTACCACACAGCCACTTCTGCTATCATGTCTATCATTCTTAATTTTAAAGCCTATATCACGTGATTCGCAGCACAGACGTGACTGCTATATCTAGCTCTTTGTGTGACCTTATAGGTGCTCCTTTGCGAGTTCTTGTTTCTCGTGTAATGGCGGCGTGTTCAATACTCGGGTCTTCATCTGGTATGACTCTCATATATCTTTTCTCATGCCAAAATACCCGCCCTGTCCCATATGCCGCCAAAGTCCATCCTCTCCCTCATTCATCTCTCTCTCTCTCTCTCTCTCACCCATCTTTTTCATGCCCCTTCTGTTCTCCCCCTCCCCTCCTCCAACCGCCACCCTTATACACAAATGTGTCGGCTGCTGCATTCTTGAAATGGGTCTATTATGGTCTTATGAAGATTTATGGGGTCGCATGCTCTCTCTCTCTCTCTCTCTTGCTCTCTACTTATCGCTCTCTCTTTTTCTCTCTCTGTCTATCTCTCTGTCCTTTGCTGTCTCTCTCTTTCTCTCTCTCTCTCTCTCTCTCTCTCTCTCTCTCTTTCCCTGCTATTTCATTCCGCTTTTCCTCTCTTTTGTTCCCTTTACTTATTGTCTCCTTCCCTCTCTTTCTCTCTCTACTCCTCAGTCTCTCCCTCTATCTCTCCCTTTGTCTGTGTCACCCTCTCTCTCTCTCCATCAATCTCTCCCACTGCCTCTCCTTCAATATTTCCCCCTCTCTGTCTCACTCTCACTCACTCTCTCTCAGCGATTTCACCTCCTTCTCTGTACATTGTACTGTTTCACTCCCTTTCCTCTCCACCTCTTTCTGTCTCCCCTTCTCTCTCTTTCCCTTCCTAAATCTCTCCCTCTGTCAATCTCTCTCTCTCTCCCCCTCTGCTGTTTCTTCTTCTCTAGGTACCTTGTATTATTGTTTCACACTGTCCCTCTCTGTTTCACCACCTCTCTCTCTCTCTCTCTCTTCCTCAATCTCTCCCTCTGTCTATCTGTCTGTCTCTCTCAATATCTCTCTCTCTCAATATCTCTCTCTCTCAATATCTCTCTCTCT
>NC_069009.1:6428823-6429816 GCF_001194135.2 Octopus bimaculoides
GTCTCTCTCAATATCTCTCTCTCTCAATATCTCTCTCTCTCAATATCTCTCTCTCTCTTTTCTTCAATCTGTGTCTCGCTCTGCTTCTCTCTCTCTCTCTCTGCCTCTCTTTCTCTGCCTGTTTGTCTCTTTCTCTCTCTCAGTCATTCCCTTCTCTTTCTCCTTTGTAAACTATTATTACTCCCCCCCCCTCTCTCTCCTTATCTCCATGTCTGGGACATTTTCACCCTCTGACACAAACGTAGACACATACACAAACACACACACACATACACACACACACACACACAACTGTATATACATGCACATACATACACCATCCCGAAAATCTATAGATATATTACACACATCGAACATGGACTTTAAATGATGATGACGATGACAATAATGATGACAGTGGTAGTGGTGATGATGATGATGGTAGTGGTGATGATAGTGATGACGACGATGATGATGACAACAATGATAATGATCGTAATGACAGTGATAGGCTTACATGCTTATACTTATGAAGTAGAGTCTTAAAAACATTAGCAAACAAAACGCACATAGTTCTGTATATAAATAGATATTTGTGTGTGCGTGTGTGTGTGTATGTGTGTGTGTGTGTGTGTGTGTGTGTGTTGCACAATGTAACTGCTACCACATCAGATCAATTCGGTCATTTGTCTTCTAGTAACACACATTTCAAGATCCTTTGTTGTGGGTTCCATTACCATTTCATACCACAGATGCTTGCAGGAGTCTGTATGTTTATGTGGGAGAGTTTAGGTGTGTGTGTGTGTATATGTGTGAGTGTACTTCCATGTGTGCGTAATTGCCTGATAAGTTTTCATAAGTCAACAAAGAAGCAGGCACTCATAAATTAGATAATAGCGCGTGTATATAATTTGCACAATATTATTTATGTTGGCTCATAACAGTTGATTCATGTTACTGAAGGGTTTCATGTTAAAAAGCCATTCAAGCATGGAAGGGTAATTTAACAGTTGT
>NC_069009.1:6430862-6432475 GCF_001194135.2 Octopus bimaculoides
ATATATATATGTCTGATTGGCTCTCATGCCAGTAGCACATAAAAAGCACCATTTGAACATGGTCGATGTCGGGGCTGCCTGACTGGCTCCTGCACTGGTGGCATGTAAAAAGCATCCTCTACACTTTTAGAGTGGTTGGCATTAGGAAAGGCACCCAGCTGTGGAAACATTGCCAGATCAGATTGGAACCTGGTGCAACTGCTGGCTTTCCAGACCTCATTCAAACCGTCCAACCCATGCCAGCATGGAAAATGGACGTTAAACGATGATGATAATGATAGTTCATATATCCAAAAACGAAGCACACTCTGAAACATTAATAATATTTAAAATATTGCTTGCTGTGTATATAAGTACGTACATACATACATACATATGAAGGCTATGTATTTGGAGACTGCCACAAAGTACCTGATGAACAAGAGAGACAGTGACACCCTTGTAATCCCAAGATGCAACCACATGTGTAGGCTATGTCATGTGCCTGTGGAAGACATCACACATGTGGTTAGCTGCTGTCCTAAAATGTTGTCGCTGTACTACCTCCCTATGCGGCATAATATTGTCGCTAAAATAATTTACAATGCCATCAGCAAAAAAGACTGTCCTGAAATAAACTTATAAAATCCCTCTGTTATGGAATACATTCATAAACACCAACTTAAAGAATACTGGTGGAATATTCCCATCAAAACTCCTGTCAAAGGTAAACATAACAGGCTGGATATTGTCATTTGGGACAGAGGGGCAAAGGTATGTACCATCATAGAGGTTAGCTGCCCTGCAGATATAAATATCTCTTTGAAAATCAAAGAAAAGGAGGATATCTATGGACAGCTGCTTCGAAACCTCCAGCTTCTATGTCCAGGTTATGAATTCATATTCATGCCAGTAATAATTGGAGCACTAGGTTTTGTGAGTAAATGCTTAAAGGAGAATCTGGATAAACTGGGATTTTCAGAAAGAGAAATCGACTGGCTGATTCATACAAATGCAATCTGTGAGTGGAATGGTAAAAATATGCAAGACTGTTCTCGAGTTCCAAATGTGAATTTGTCTGTGTTAATTACATTCCAAAGATGGAACCTTGTCTCTTTGTTTGAAACCGGCACCCTCCTCAATGGAAGATTTATAATAATTAAAAAACAGAAGAGACATACAGATATGACAAACTTCCACTTAGTTTCCACCAAATTCACTCACAAAGCTTTACTTGGCCTCAGACTATAGTAGAAGACACTCCCCAAGGTTCCACACAGAGGGACTGAACCCAGGACTATGTGGTTGGGAAGCAAACCTCTTAACCACACAGCCACACATGTGCCAATAAAATATATGAAACGCATGAATTTGCATAATCATGAATTATCTCATTGTTTCGAGATTTCAATGATGTGATTGTTTATTTTAAAAATGACATTGTAGGGAAAGTGTGAGAAGCTGGACCTTGCTGGTTTCAACATCAAAGAAGTAGAATATTTGGGCTGAATATGACTTGTGTAATCCTTTAGCCCTTCAGATTACTCTATCAAATGAGATGCTTATTTAGGTTTGGGGCTTTGATTATGTGATTTATTCTTTTCTTTTATTTTTTTCAGTTATTTGACTACGGC
>NC_069009.1:6432994-6435595 GCF_001194135.2 Octopus bimaculoides
AACAGACGAAGACAGGTGGTGTAGAAAACAAACAGATGTATTAGTATAACGCTCCGGAAGTGAAAAAGTCTTTAACGTTTCGAGCCTATGCACTTCCACAGAAAGGAACACAGAAAGAAACAAGGAGAGAAAAAAAATGTATGTGGTGGTCAGCGATCTATCATGGCGAATATATATTCCCCATGATATATATATATATATATATATATATAAAACGGGCTTTTTTCAGTTTCCATCTATCAAATCCACTCACAAAGTTTTGGTTGGCCTGAGGCTATAATAGAAGATACTTGCCCGTGGTGCCTTATTTTTAGTATGACATTGTAGCATAGGTATGAGAGGCCAGATATGGCCAGTTTGAATATAAAACAGGTAGAATATTTAGGTGCGATGTGGCCAGTAATCTTCTAGCACTAGATTATTCTGTCAAATGTAATGCTTTGAATTAATCATGGCTTATCTCATAGCTTTGAGATTTTGATGATATGATTGTTTATTTCTAGAATGACATTGTAGGGTAGTTATGAGAGGCCAGATCTGGCCAGCTTGAACATGAAACATAAAAAATATTGGCAGGTTTAACCTTTTAGCATTTAAATTGTTTTATTAAATGAAAGGCTTATTCTCTATTTTTACTCTTTTACTCTTTTACTTGTTTCAGTCATTTGACTGCGGCCATGCTGGAGCACCACCTTTTAGTCGAGCAAATCGACCCCAGGACTTATTCTTTGGATGCCTAGTACTTATTCTATCAGTCTCTTTTGCTGAACCGCTAAGTGAAGGGGACATAAACACACCAGCATCGGTTGTCAAGCAATGCTAGGGGGACAAACACAGACACACATATATATACATATATACAATGGGCTTCTTTCAGTTTCCGTCTACCAAATCCACACACAAGGCTTTGGTCGACCCGAGGCTATAGTAGAAGACACTTGCCCAAGATGCTATGCAGTGGGACTGAACCCGGAACCATGTGGTTGGTAAGCGAGCTACTTACCATACAGCCACTCCTGCGCCTATTCATTCATATTGTTTTGAAATTAACCAGGCATTATCTCTTAGCTTCGAAATTTCAATGATGTGACAGTCTATTTTTAGAATAACATTGCAGGATAGGTGCAAGAAGCCACATCTGGCTGGTTTGAATACAAAACAGATGAATATTTGAGCCTGATAAGGCTGGCTTAAATGTTAAAGGGTGAATATAATTCACAGTAATATATACAGTATTTAATGTCAACTCAAGTCAGCAAAAACTTAGATGAAGACTAACACGATGTATTTCTGGCTGGCTCCTCTTTCATTACTGCATCTCTCTCTTCAACTGATATTTAATCTAAATAAGCGATTCAGCACTAACAAACCTCGCTAAACCGTTATCATCCATTAATAATAAAACAATAATGAATAATTCAAATTACGAGAACCGAAATCTCATTAAGACTCCAAAATGCAATTACCATTCACAAAACGTATATTCAGTCGATGGTAATTGTCTAGAAAAATCAGTTATCTATGCAGACACTGTCATAGCTAACATTAATCAGAATGACACAGATTACATCGGATTAATAGCAACTCAATTTAAGATTAGATATTATCAGCATAATTATGCATTTTGAACAGTACAAAAACAATTTGATATTAGTCTAGCGACATACATCTAGATTTTGATAATAAAAAAGACTAGTTATTTACAATGCTAAATGGTAATTTTTAGATGAAAGCATTTCCTTCTTCACAATCTAACATTTGCTGATATGTAGGTGCTTTTGAGAAATTCTTAATTTTAGAACACAGTTCTAAATCATTCAATGAGTACATTGAATTAATTTCTTCATGTCTAAATAACGGAAATACCTTCCTAGGTGTCATAATTGTATTTCATGATGCTTAAAGTTAAAAGAAATTGAACTTAAAAGAACTTGCCCATTTTTTTATACATGATATTTATATAGCTCATAATAATGTAACACACACACAGACACACAGAGACGTGTGTGTGTGCGTGTGCGCGTGCACACACACACACACATATACATAAAGTTAAATTTTCTTATAAAGTATGTTTTTAAGTGTAATTCACAATATATAGACTGTATTAAGAAGTGCTCACTGCAAGCTAAATCGAAGGAGGAGGGAAATTATAGAAGGAACACATCCAGGCAATCAATACATCTTCCAAAGCATAATTTAAAACACAATGAAATAAATA
This sequence comes from Octopus bimaculoides, assembly GCF_001194135.2. Lineage (NCBI taxonomy): Eukaryota > Metazoa > Mollusca > Cephalopoda > Octopoda > Octopodidae > Octopus > Octopus bimaculoides. The sequence continues at coordinate 6,435,216 of NC_069009.1, forward strand.
TACATCATCATCATCATCATCGTTTAATGATGCTAGCATTGGTTGGACGATTTGACTGAGGACTGGTGAACTAGATGGCTACACCAGACTCCAATCAGATCTGGCAGAGTTTCTACAGCTGGATGCCCTTCCTAACGCCAACCAGTCTGAGAGTGTAGTGGGTGCTTTTACATGCCACTGGTATGAGGGTCAGTCACGCGGTACTGGCAACGGCCACGCTCAAAATGGTACTTTTTTATGTGCCACCTGCACAGGAGCCAGTCCAGCGGCACTGGCAATGACCTCGCTCGAATGATTTTCTCACGTGCCAGTAAGGTGACGCTGGTAACAATCGCGCTCAAATGGTGATATTTACGTGCCACTAGCACGTATATATATAT
>NC_069009.1:6435735-6440525 GCF_001194135.2 Octopus bimaculoides
ATATATATTATTTTGTTTAAAAGAGTTCCAACACTGTCTGTTTTTTATGTTTTATTTATATTCCTGCAGAACTAATGTGGGGTATAGAATATGGAATATACAATATATAATATAAAATAAAATAAAATAAAAATGGATGGCACCATGAAATAAAGTATTGAATGTAGATGAAATATTGAGTGTTCAATATAAAGGATCAAATATATAAATATAAATATATAAAGGCGACTCGAGTTTCAGGGCTATTTCCCTTCGTCATGGCCGGTATGACAGTAATATATATATATATATATGTATATATATGTGTATGTGTGTGCGTGTAGACCTCTGAGTCAAAGAGAAGGAATTAGAGGGGGCACTTGCTCTTGAGGTTTCAGAGAAATCTTGGATGGTGGGGTTCCTCAGTTATCCCTAGAGGCCTTCCCGTATCAGGAAGGTCACATCTCTATCATCCATCCTGCCACTTTTTTCCCCTACCTTTGTATGCTATGCATATGGCCCTTCTTTTTCAGTGTATACTACGTATACTCAACTTCTTTCTTTCTTACCTTTTTTTTTTATCATTTCATTATATGTAAATCTCCACACTTTATGTCTGTCTTTGTATTGTCCCCCTCATCTGTTGCCCTTGTGGCAAATAAATGAAATCATTATCATCATCGTTATTATTATAAAGGTGAGGAGCTGGCAGAATCGTTAGCGTGCCAGGTAAAATGCTTAGTGACATTTTGTCCGTCTTTATGTTCTGAGATCAAATACCACCGAGTTCGACTTTGCCTTTCATCCTTTCGAGGTCAATTAATTAAGTACCAGCTATGCATTGAGGTCAATGTAACTGACGAGCCCCTCCCACAAATTTTCAGGCTTTGTGCCTATAGTACAAAGGATTACTATTGTTAGTTATAATAATAATAATAATGATAATAATAGTAATAATAATAATAATAATAATAATAATAATAATAATAATAATAATAATAATGCCCTGATGCAATGTTCCTTAGTAGCTGATGATATGTGCATCTCTGATCATGAGCAGAAGTAGTGGTGAAGCATTATATGTTGAGAGGAATTCCTTGGGGTTTGGATAATTCACCTCTGGAAACATGGATGTTTCATTCAACATCCTTAAACAAACCTTATTCAGAAACCTTTTGAGTGAGGTGGGCTACTCAACCTGAAGAAAATTCTAACTGGGCCCCACCTGCGAGGTCATGCGCTGTTTATCTTGATATGAAATCATCATGCCGCGCACATATGGTTGTGATGCATGTGCCTGGTGTACCCTTATCAGACGGGTAGTCATGATGGGTATATTAGGCTTCATATATTTTACCCCAGTGCCACTTTGATGGCATGTGCTGCTGTTTCTCTTAATAATAGTAATAATGTTAGCATCCTCTGAGATTTTCCAGCCAACTTTGACAGAATGATTCAGGCTAATTGACCAGACATAATTATTAATGACAGGGAAGAAAATACTTGCAGACTAATAGAAGTGTTACCACAAAGGGTGCTGAACCTTTCAGGCAAGATGGCAAAGGACTGAGATGCCTGGCACTTTGCTGCACTCAAGAAGACCTGTACTCCTGAACAGAAATGTTAAGACCAGTCCCTCTGGATGTGTAAAGCACCCATGGCGGTGCCACCTAAAAGTGCCCATGTGGTACTATGTAAAAAATGCCCATGGAGTACCACCTGTGGGGTGCCATATAAAAGCACTCATACTGTGCCATGTAAAAGCACCCAGTACACTCTGTAATGTGGTTGGCGTTAGGAAGGGCATTCATCTGTAGAAGCCATGCCGAATCAGACTGGAGTCTGGTGCAGCTCCATGGCTTGCCAACGTTAAATGATGATGATGATGATGATGATGATGATCATCATCATCATCATCATGACATACATGTGTTTGAGAGTGTACATATGTGCGTACAATTGTGTCCCCTTTCGTGATATTACATGATAACTGTAAGCAATCATCACTGATAAACAAGCAATCTCCTTCATTTCCAATCCTCCATGAAAAACATGTCTGGCCACGGGAAAATATTACCTCACTTGGAAATAGTCGAATGTTGGTGGCAGGAAAGGCATCCAGCCATAGAACTATCTGCATCAATAAACTGTGAGCCATTGCAAGCAAGGAAAAATGGACATTAAGAGGATGATGATGATGATGATGATGGTTGTGATGATGACAACGATAATGATAATGATGACGGTGATGGTGATGATGGTAATCATAATGATGGTGGTAATGATGGTGATGATGATGGTGAGGATGGTGGTGACAATGATGATGATGACAATGATGACATAATTCACGTACGTCACATTCTTTCCTCCTTCCCTTCATTCCTTCGTCCTACCTCGTTATTCTTCCTCGTTATTTCTGTCACAAAACATTGTCAGTCCATTTCGTCTTTCTAAAAATTCTTCAATTACCATTTTTTCTTTCGCATTTCTTTCTCTCCCCATTTTTTTTTTGTGTGTGTTTTTCTGACTCCTTGTCTTTGATTGAATACTTCCTCCTTTCATGATTTCATTCTTCTTCTTCTTCTTCCAATTCTTCTTCTTTCAATTCTTCAGTATTTTGATCTTTCTTATTCTTCCCCTTTTTTTCCTCCTCTCCCTTCTCATTTTTATTTTTCCATTTCTTCTTTTCCTTCTTGTTCTTATTTTCCTCCCTCTCTTCACTTCCTCCTCCTCATTCTGTTTCGGTTCCATTCCAATCTCTTATTCCTATTTCCCCAAAAATTTTTCCCTTCATTTTCCATACATTTAAAAAAAATATTTTTCTTCTTTCATTTTCTCTTTTTCTTTCTCTTAATTCTTCATCATCATCATCATCGTCATCATCACAATTTTCTTTTTCATTTTTATCTTCTTTCTCTTTTATCTTTCCTACTCATTCTTTCCCTTTTTTCTTCCTTTCTTCTTCTTCAAATTTTTCTTCTTCTTCCACTTATTCTTTTACTACTTTCTTTTTTTCTTTTCTTCTTTTTTCTCCTCCTCCTCTTCCTCCTTCTCTTCTCTTCCTCCTCTTCTCTTCCTCCTTCTCTTCTCTTCCTCCTCCTCTTCTTCCAATTCTTCTTTTCCTCCACCTCATCTTTCTTCTCTTTCTCTTCTTCCTCTCACCTTCCTCCTTCTCTCCCCCTCATCAGCTTTCTTCTTCCAATTCTCCTCCTCCTCCTCCTCCTCCTCATAACTTAACATTTTTCTTCAACAGCAAACTCTGGAGCTCTCAGTGTCTTCACAGTAGTAGTAGCAGTGGCAGCAGTGGTAACAGTAGGAGGAGGGGTGGTGGTGGTGGTGGTGGTGGTGGTGGTAGTTGTCCTTATGGTTTATCTCCTTCAATTACACTCTTCATCCGTAACTATTACAATGACCACCACCACCACTGCCACCAGTACCATTTATCATCATCATCATCATCATCATTAAATCCATCACCACCACCGCCACCGCCACTACCACAGCCATCATCATCATCAGTCTTGAAAGCCACTTGCCTCTCTTTTTCATTCACACACTCAAACACTCACACACACACACACACACACACTAGCATAAGCATACAGAATCATACACACATACACACTCGACCATATACATACATACATACATACATACATATATACATACATATTCTAAGATGCAGTACCATGTGTAAGGGGCATGGCTTAATGGTTGAGGTATTTGGCTCATGGTCACAAGGCAACGAGTTCGATTCCTGGCAGCACATTCTGTCCTTGAGCAAGACACTTTATTTCACATTGCTCTATTCAACTCACCTGGCAAAAATGAGTTGTACCTGAAATTCAAAGGGTCAGCCTTGTCACATTCTGTGCCATGCTGAATCTCCCTGAGAACTACATCTAGGGTACACGGGTCTGTGGAGTACTCAGCCACTTGCATGCTAATTTCACGAGCAGGCTGTTTCTTTGACCCTATCAACTGGAACCCTTTCTTGTGATGACCAAAAGAGAACCAGTTTTTAAGAAGGCACATGGCTTAATAGCTATACAATTCAGCTCATGATCTTGAGGTGAGGAGTTCAATTCCCAGCAATGTGTCCTTGAGCAAGAAACTTTACTTCACATTGCTCTAGTTCAGTCAGCTGCCAAAAATGAGTCATACCTGCAATTCAAAGGAGTCATACCTTCAATTCGAATTATGTGTCACTCTGAATCTCCCTGAGAACTATACTAAGGGCATGCATGTCTGTGGAGTACTCAGCCACTTGCATGTTAATTAGGCTCTTCTCCTAATCCAATTAACTGATGGAGTGCCAGTGTCCTTGAGGAAGAAATTTTAGTTCATCTTGTCCCAGTCCACTCAGCTTGCAAAAATGTGCTGTACCAGTAATTCAAAAGGTTAGCCTTGTCACATTCTGTATCATGCTGAATCTCCTTGAGAATTATGTAAAGAGTACACATGTCTGTAGAGTACTCAGCCACTTGCTTGTTAATTTCACAAGCGGACCGTTCTGTTGATTTGGTCAACTGGAACCCTCGTCACCATAACAAACAGAGTACCAATTGATATACCGTTATGCACACACTCACTCATATTCACACACACCATATGTATGGTGGGCTTCTTTCAGTTTCCATCAACCAAAATCCACTCTCAAGGCTTTGGTCAGCCTGAGGCTATAACAGAAGACACTTGACCAAGATGCCATGCAGTGGGACTGAACCCAGAACCATGTGGTTAGGAAGTAAGCTATTTACCACATAGTCACAGCTGTGCCTATATATATATATATATATATATATATATAT
>NC_069009.1:6441091-6441569 GCF_001194135.2 Octopus bimaculoides
CATCATAAACATCCCAACAACCACTGGCACCACCACCACCACTGCCATTTTCTGTCTCCTCATGACTGCCACCACCACCACCACCACTACTACTGCTGTTACTACTACTACTGCTGTTACTACTACTACTACTACTACTACTACCACCACCACCACCACTACCTCAACCAATAGCACTACCCACACTACTCTCACTATCACCACCATCTCCTCCTCTCCACCACCACCACCACCATAATTACCATTCCGAAATTCCACACATCAAACATCTGGTACGTAGAGAACCCTAATTTATCAAATCTACTAGTACTACCCCTACCCCAACCACGACCAACACAGCCACCACCTACACCGCCACCGTTACTGGCACTAGCCTCAACAGCACCGAAATCACTGTTAACACTATTTTTATTAAAGAATGATATATATATATATATATATGAGTACAGCAATGAATTCCGGGTAGAGGTAGGGGTCC
>NC_069009.1:6441638-6441906 GCF_001194135.2 Octopus bimaculoides
TCTGTAAATATAATATGTGACAATTATTCGGCAGCCATGATAAAACTCCCCTCATCTTTTCACCGTCTCCCTTTCTTTTATCCCGCCCTCTCTCTCTTCCTCTTGCTTTTCCTTTATTTCTCTCCCTCTCTATTTCTTTCAACTCCCTTTCTCTCTGTCTCTCTCTCTCCATCTCCCCCTCTGTGCCATCTCTCTCTCTCTCTCTTTCTCCCTACTCCTCTCTCTCTCTTTCTCCCTACTCCTCTCTCTCTCTTTCTCCCTACTCCTC
>NC_069009.1:6443134-6447708 GCF_001194135.2 Octopus bimaculoides
ATATATATATATATATATATATATATATATACACATATAATATATGTTTGTGTGTGTCCCCTCACCACTGCTTGACAACTGGTGTAGGTGTGTTTACATCCCCATAACTTAGCAGTTCAGTAAAGAGACCGATAAAATAAGTAGAAGAGAGACAAAGGCAACTGTGTGCAGGGCAGGAGACACTTTTGCTGGTTATGGTGCAAAAGAGAAGAGTTGGAAAGGCATGACCAATGGTTTGACCTCTACTGTTGGTATGGTGTGGGGTCAAAACGATGGTCATAGTTCAATGGCCAAAGATGAATGGAGTGGAAGCATCTTGTTTTGCGATGTAATGATTTTAAATTTAAAAGAGAATGAAGATTCGTCTTTGGAAAAATCTTCACCGGCACAATAACATAATGAAACATTTTTCAAAAACATCTAAAAGATTACGGAAAGAAAATCTTTAAAATGTGCCAAAATATTTTATATAGGCACTTGTATCCCCCTCTCTCTGTCTCTAATTCACACACACCCACACACACACCCACATATATATATATATGTATGTGTGTGTATATATATATATATGCATACACACATACATACTCATACATATACATATTTGTATACATAAACACGTGTATTTAGAAATATACACGTGTCTTTCTAAATATGTGTGCTTATGTTTTGGGTACACACACACACACACACACACACACACACACACATACTTATGTATGTATTTATATGTAAGTATATATAAAAATACATATATATATTTAGAAATATATATATGTGTATGTGTGTGTGTATGCGTATATATGTATATATATACATAAATAGGTATATCTAAAAAATATGTATATATATATATGTATATATACATACATATGTATGTATGTATATATACACATACATAAGAATAAATACATAATATATATATGTATGTATATAAGTGCTTAAGAGGACAACAAACGTGTATGTATATATAGATACATAAATATATATAAATGTATATATATATATATATATATATACATACATATGTATAAACATGCTCATATGAGTATATATTTATATCTATCAATATTTATATATATATATACATATATACATTTATATATATTTATCTCTCTATGTATCTATATACATATATGTATATATATATACATATATACATTTATGTATCTATATATACATACACGTTTGTTTGTATATTTACATATATATATATATATTATATATGTAAGGACTACATGAACCCACCAAAGCATTTAAAAGATGTCCATTAGCCAAAAACTGAAGTGGCAATACGCCCAGCATCTTCAAGAAAAATCAGCTAAAACAGCTATTACTTAACTTGAAGTTGTTGATGGTTAAAATGGAGAATCTGAATGAAAAGACGTTTTTGATAATGACTTCAGTTTTAAACACTATTGCCAAAAATACCCTTTATTTGGCAATTATTACAAATAGGCATTGATGCAAGACAAAATGTTCTTACGTGGCAAATTCCATCACAACAAAAGAAGACCGTTTTTTTCCCTCTTTCTAAGTATTTATGGTTGTTTAATCTTTATACAATGAAAGCGGAAAATGCGAAAATGAAGTGTAAGCTGCAGTATGTTTTCTATGATATATTCCTTGGTGATATTTTCATCTTTAGCTATTTCGTTTATTGTTTATCATTTATTCTTTTACTTGTTTCAGTCATTTGTCTGCGGTCATGCTGGGGCACTGCCTTGAAGAATTTTGAGCCGAATCAACCAACCCTTGTACTTATTTTTCTTTTTTGTAAGCCTGGTACTTATTCTATCAAGTCTTTTGTCAAACTGCTAAGTTACAGAGAGGCAAACACAGACACAAAACCAACATACACACACACACACAAAACCAACATACACACACACACACACATATATACATACAATAGGCTTCTTTTACTTTCCATCTACGAAATCCATTCACAAGTTTTTGGTCAACTCAAGACTATAATACAGGACACTTGCCCAAGGTGCCACACAGTGGGATTGAACCCAGAACCATGTGGTTGGGATGCAAACATCTTACCACACAGCCTACATATGTGTATATACATGTGTGTGTGTGTGTGTGTGTGTGTATATATGTATATTAGGATGGCCTTTAGCAAAAGGTAATTTTCTGAAAGTTAAATTTTTCACCCAATATCTCGCTTATTTCTATTTAAAATGTTATTTTGATCATTCCAGTGTGTTTCTAAGGCGTGTTTTATGCTAGAAATCAAAATTTCATTAAAAAATTCCAGTTAATAGAATTATGGAAGGTAATGGGCTAATACAGCACACAACTTTTATAAAAAGAAAGCGGTTATAAACATGGTATTACAACTTTGTCAGGGCTACCAACACAACAGGGGAAGAGTTATATCATAATGCACCACAACAGAATGAATGCTTACAAGTTATTACAAATGAATTAATTTATATTTACAAATGTGGACAAGTCATATAAGTTTACCATTTATTACTAACGTATTTTTCTTAATATTCTATTTCTCAACCATACCATTGGGTGCAGTACAATTCTTTCAATGGATGAATGCAACTCACTCACTCACAGCAAAAAATAGGCGTTTGTCCTCTACCTGTACTCTGTCCTCAGCTTTGCAAGTCACCTTCCCCATTATATTTATTGTCACTTATCCTTCTGTTACCAAGAATAAGTCTGAACAAGTTTTTAAGTTGAAAGAAAATCATATAAGAGAAAACTTTTATCTGAAAAAAACTTTCTGGGCACAAACTTCAAAATTTTACGGTCGATGAGGGTTGCCTTGCAGTTGTCCGTTTGGTGATGGTGCCACATAAGAAGCACTGGGGATGGTGCCACACGGAAAGCACTAGTGATGGTGCCATGTGTAAAGCACTGATGATGGTGCCACACGAAAAACACTGGTGATGGTGCCACATAAAAAGCACTGGGGATGGTGCCACATGGAAAACACTGGTGATAGTGCCATGTGTAACGCACTGATGATGGTGCCACACGAAAAACACTGGTGATGGTGCCACATAAAAAGCACTGGGGATGGTGCCACACGGAAAACACTGGTGATAGTGCCATGTGTAAAGCACTGATGATGGTGCCACATGAAAAACACTGGTGATGGTGCCACATAAAAAGCACTGGTGCTGGTAGCACAGGGAAAGCACGGGTGATGGTACCACATCAAAAATACTGGTACACTCTGTAAATTGGTTGGCATTAGGAAAGGCATCCAGCCAGAAAAACCAGGCCAAAACAAACAACTTGAAACCTGGTGAAGCCCCTGCTCTCATCATCTCTTCTTGAATCGTACAATCCATGCAAGCATGGAACATGGGCTTTAGATTATGATAACATACAGGGTATATAATTATCATGGGATATATATGATGTATATAACAAATGAGATTAGCTCTTTCTCTCTCTCTCTCCATATATATATATATATATATATATATATATATATATATATATATATACATGTGTGTTTCTGTGCATGCATGCACAAATATACACACGTATGAAAATGCATAGACACACACAGAATACTATATAATATGTGTGTGTTTGTATATGCATACACAGTCATTCCCTGCTTCTCTAGATACAAATCCATGGGTGTTTCAGAAAAATTTAATTAACACAGTGATATATTACGCATTTAATTAAATGCACTCTTCCATACTCTGTGTATACATACACATATTGTGTATATATGTGTTAATGTATGCGTGTTAATATATATATATATGCACATATATATCAATAGAACAGATATAACTGTGATATATATCTATATGTATGTGTATATGCATGTATGTATGCATATATGTATATATATATATATATGCACGCACATATATATGAATAGAATAGACATGACTATGATATGTATATATATATGCATATATAAACACATATATGTTCACCGACTTTTACCATTTTCAGTCAGTAGGATCCACCAGAGGCTGGCGTTTGCTAACTAAGGAATCCCATTATGGTGCCAGCAACCCATTTCCGGTTTTCGTGAAGTCATTTTTGTTCCTTCCTTCCTTCCATACTATCTTCTCTTCCTTGAAGCTATGTGTTCATGCACACATATACCAACCCTCCCCTCACTGTCATCTACACCACCTCATATGTGTGTGTGTGTGTGTGTGTGTATGTTTATATACTCACGTACAATTATGAATATAATTATAACTATACACACACATATATAATTATGTATATATTTATATATAATAATGTACAGATAATTAATTGTCATGAATATGATTGTATAAAGAAACAATTATATATATGTGTGTGTGTGTGTGTGTGTACATACATGTATAATTATATAAGTATATACGTAATTAATTATATATATATATATGTATATATTCTTTTATTCTTTTACAAATCAACCCCAGGACTTATTCTGTCGGTCTCTTATGCCAAACTGCTAGGTTACAGGGACATAAACACACCAGCATTGGTTGTCAAGCAATGTTGGGGAGAACACAGACACACAAATTTATACACACACACACACATATATATATATATATATATATATATATATA
>NC_069009.1:6447864-6450272 GCF_001194135.2 Octopus bimaculoides
TATATATATATATATATATATATGTGTATATACGATGGGCGTCTTTCAATTTCCGTCTACCAAATCCACTCACAAGGCTTTGGTCGGCCTGAGGCTATAGTAGAAGACACTTGCCCAAGGTGCCATGCAGTGGGACTGAGCCTGGAACCATGTGGTTGGGATGCATGCTTCTTACCATACAGCCAAGAGTATGCTGTCTTTGTGCCTGTCAGTCCCCTCACCACTGCTTGGCAACCGGTGTTGGTGTGTTTATGTCCCCATAACTTAGCATCACAGCAAAAGAGATTGATAGAATAAGTACTAGGTTTAAGAAAATGTACTGGAGTCGATTCATTCCACTGAAATTTCTTCAAGGGGATGCCCCAGTATGGCCACAGTCTAAATGACTGAAAGAAGTAAAAAAAAAATGGATAAATGATATCTGCTGTAGCCTCAGGTGAACCAAATACTTGTAAGTGGAATTGGTAGAAGGAAACTGAAGGAAGCTTGTCATGTGTGTGTGTGTGTGTGTGTGTGTGTGTGTGTGTGTGTGTGTGTATCTTCTACGAATGCTTTGATGCTTTGACAACAAGTGTGTTCATGTTCCTATAACTTAGCAGTTTGAGAAACAGAGATTGATAGAATAAGTACCAGATTTAAAAGAAGCATTAGTAAATTTTGTATTGAGGATGATTCATTTGACTGGTATTCTGGAGGCTGGTGCCCCAGCATGGCCACAGTCAAATGACTGAAACGAGTCTGAGAGAAAAGATTAAAGACACATAATAAAAGGCAGAACTGACTGACAGTGCAGGAAAAAAAAACAAGCAAAAACCACAACACAGAACTGATAGTAGTGAAGTTACATTAAATATAAGATGTATGGAAGGATATAAGGCATATATTTAAATATGGACTGTTGTCTGTATGTATGGAAGATGGGAGGGACATATTGATGGATTTGAAAATATTATAGTAACTGGCTGTTGAGAATAAAAGAAATGTTATTTTCTATGTGGGGAAAATGTTTTTGGGTTTGTACTACCAGATATAAATAGATATATTACTGCCAGAGGTATTTCTAGCAGTTAATATACATATATGGATATATATTTATATATACACATACATACATATATATATATATATGTGTGTGTGTGTGTGTGTTGTATCTATTTTCTGCATTTATGTATAGGTCTAATGTATTTTTATTTTCTATTGCATTCCGATAATGTATATAATGTATACGTGTTAGGTGCATTATGTTTGTGCAATTGAGTGTTTTTATGCATACAGCTGCATGTATGCGCTTCTTTATATGTACAATTATATAGGAATGTGTGTGTGTGTGTGTGTGTGTATTATATGAATACTTATCTGTGTATGTATATGTGTACACATGTGTACCTGCATATATATACACATATCCTATATATTTAAATGCATGTGTATGTATGCATATATGTATATATAAGTGTGTATGTGTGTGTGCAAATATATATATATATATATTTATATATATATATATATTGTGTATGTAAGTATGTGTGTATATGTATATACATACATATATGCGCATATATATATATATATATATATATATATATACATATATATATATATATACATATAACATAAATACATATATATATATATATATGATATACATATATGTATAGGATGTATATAAATATATACATATATATATGTATGTATACACACACATACATATACCCAGACCTACATACATACATAGAAATATATATATATACATACAAACATGCATACATACAAATATACATACAAAATTATATACATACATACATACATACATACATATAATGTAGACACTCAATCACACACAGATAAATACGCTTGTACCACAAAAAGAAATATCACCCCCAACCCACACAACCACCACCACCACCACCACCACACACATCCACACTTAAACCCCTTAAGTTTATACATCCACAAGGAAACAGCTATATAATTATATCAACATTCATCATTCAAACATAATTGTGCACAGATATGCAGAGAGACACACAAAGAAAACAACCATGCAAGCGAATCTATCTTGTCCCTATTCCATTTATAGCCACCTTCATTTGCAACAATAGATGCTTGTTCGAAAGTGAAAGTAAAAGTGAAAATAGAAATGGAACAGGGATATATTCTGTTTTGGGTTTATCATGAAAGAATGATTCAAAGTGAATGTTTCTTGTGCTTATTCTGGCTGTCAGTGATCCAGTTGTTCGATGGAACCCAATAATCCGTTATCTGGTTATTGGATTACAGAGTAAGTGGTTTGAATAGCTGAATAATGTTCAGCAGAATTCTTGTACCCTTAATGTAACCCTCAGGTGGAATTAGCGAGAAGATGCGTGTTACAAATCGGGTGCCTTTGAATTACATGCATACTGCAT
>NC_069009.1:6450835-6452194 GCF_001194135.2 Octopus bimaculoides
AATAAATTAACAACCCATTACTGAAAATCCCTTCTTCTTCTTCTTCTTCTTCTTCTTCTTCTTCTTCTTCTTCTTCTTCCCCTTCTTCTTCTAATTCTTCTTCTTCTTCTAATTCTTCTTCTTCTTCCCCTTCTTCTTCTAATTCTTCTTCTAATTCTTCTTCTTCCAATTCTTCTTCTTCCAATTCTTCTTCTTCTTCTTCTTCTTCTCCATTTCCTCCTCTCTCTCTCTCTCTCTCTTCTCCATTTTCTCTGTCTCTAAGAGATACACCAGCTTCAGATCTGGATGGGGATGGTGTGCACCCAGACTTAAAACGCCCCAAGAAACGCCAGATATTGCCATGGCATCGTTAAAACTCTACAAGGGTTTGAAGGCCTAATCAATGCATGCATCTGTGTGTGTATGTGTGCGTGTGTGCATGCATGTATGTTTTTTTTGTGTGTGTCTTGTTGACTAAATGAGTGTTAACTAATCATCATCTTTTTTTACTTTATTTACTTGTTTCAGTCATTAAACTGTGGCCATGCTGCGGCTCAGTCCTTAAGAGTTTTTGTTGAATGAATCAACCCCTGGGCTGAAATTTTTTTCAAACCAGGCACTTAGTCTGTCGGTCTCTTTTACAAAACTACTAAATTACAGGGATGTAAACACACCAACACTGGTTGTCAAGTGGTAATGGGGGAACAAACACAGACAGAAAAAGACACACACACACACACACACATATAGATAGATACATATAAGGTTGGTTTCTTTCTAATGGTCAATTTCACCAAACCAAGTTAGAGGGATATAAACAAACTAACACCAGCTGTCAAGCAAGAGTGGCACAAAGACAGAGACACGGAAATGCACACACACATACAATGGGTTTCTCTCAGTTTCTTTGAACGAAATTCACTTTCAAGGCTTTGGTTGGCCTGAGGCCTTGGCCGGCCTGAGGCTTTGGTTGACCTGAGGCTATGGTAGAAGTCATTTACCTAAGGTGTTATGCAGTGGGACTAAACCCAGAGCCAAGTGGTTAAGAAGCAAACTTCTTACCACACAGCCATGCCCGTCATACCTACATATACAAGTGCACACACATACACAAACATAAATAATACATACACATGTACACACACACACAAACATACATATATACACAATTCATACATATGGTGCAGGAGTGGCTGTGTGGTAAGTAGCTTGCTTACCAACCACATGGTCCCGGGTTCAGTCCCACTGCATGGCACCTTGGGCAAGTGTCTTCTACTACAGCCTCGGGCCGACCAAAGCCTTGTGAGTGGATTTGGTAGATGGAAACTGGAAGAAGCCTGTCGTGTATATATATATATATATATATATATATATATATAT
>NC_069009.1:6454393-6458606 GCF_001194135.2 Octopus bimaculoides
AAGGAAGAAAGCAAATGAATTTATCTGATAGCCCAATATATTATCTATGTATGTATGTCTGTCTGTCCGTCTATATATAGTGATGGCCAAGTGGTTAAATGTGTTGCACTTATGATCTAGCAATGATGAGTTCAATTGCCAGATCGAGCGGCACATTGTGTTCTTCGGCAAGATACTTCATTTCACATTGCTCCAGTCTACTTAACTGCAAATGGGTCATCCTGTGATGGAATAACCTTCCAATTAGAAGGAATGTTGGCTTGCCTACTGAACCAGACAGACGGCATTATTCAAAGGCAAAAACGAGGCAAAGTGCATTGTGATCAGTGATGTATATCAACGTCAAACAGTTTGGTCGATCACACACACACACACACACACACATATATATATATATATATCTGTATACATACATGTACATATAAATATATTTATATATATACATATAAATAAAAATATACATATAAATATATATATATATATATATATATACATAAATATAAATACATATGTATATATACATGAATATATATATATACACATATATATACATGTATATACAGATATATATATATATATACACACATTTATATACTTTATTATTAAAGCTGCAAAAACATAAAAAATCACAAAAACTGCAACACAGAAAAGATTATATATATATATATATATATATATATATATATATATATATATATATATATATATATATGCATATATATAACCCAATATAAAGAGACAAGCTCTTTTTTATAGGGATAGAAACATCAAAGTTTCACTGGTTTTAATACCCAATGGAGTAGAAAACATTTTCTACAATATAGAGGGGTATACATACAATATACACAATAATAAAAGGAGAATGGAGAGCTCAAACTGACTTACTTTAATTTATTAACATAATATTAATAATCCTTACAATTGTTTTGATTCAAACTGAAAACTAATAACGAATTTATGAAAATTCATAGTTTGGAAACATCTTGAGTAAAAATCTCATCTGGATAAATCAGGACAAAAAATTACATATCAGACGTTTTTGATCCTTAAACAGACTGAATTAATCAATATATGTTTCGGTATGTACGTATGAGCATCAATAACTTTTTTTAAAAAATGAAAAAAAGAAATAAAGTCTAATATAGAAAATATGAATATGTGTATCAAATATGTCTGTGTATATTTAAGAATATTAATTAAAGTATGTTTCTGTACATTAGTATTTTAAAACAGAAACAATTTGGTATGAATCTATGGTGAAACAGTAAATATTTATTTACACTTCTATGTGATTAAGAGAAAAACTCATCTATTATGCAAATATCTTTTCAGAAAAATATTCTTCATCCTCAACATGCGTGCATTAAATAATATTATAAGTTATACTATAATTATTGTCTATTATTATCTATAGTTATGTGAACAATTGTAGAGATTATTAATATTATGTTAATAAATTAACATATCAGTTTGAACTCTCTGTTTTCCTTTTATTATTTTATACACACACACACATATATATATATACTCTTTTACTCTTTTACTTGTTTCAGTCATTTGACTGCAGCCACGCTGGAGCACCGCCTTTGTATATATGTATATATTGGGATGTCAGATAAATTCAGGGTTTTTCTCTACTTTGCTCTAAATCAACGTATATTTGAAAAGAGGTAAAAATTTAAATTTCATAAACGATAAAGAAAAGTTGAAGAGGAAAAGTAATGTTGCAAAAAACACATAAAACATTAGGATGAAAATATTTCTTACGTTAATTCAAACTAACTCTTCGATATCTATCTATGAATTGATCAATAGATAGATCGACTGATCAATAGATAGACAGACAGACAGGCAGGCAAGGAAAGGCAAAGGCTGATACAGCTTGGCACCAGTGATGTTGCAACACATTTCTACAACTGATTGAACTGGAGTACCCTGAAATAAAGTGTCTTGCTCAAGAACACACAAACAGCCCGGTCTGAGAATCGAACTCACTACCTCTTCACTGTGAGCTCAGTCTGTAACCACAAAGCTATGCTCCTTCACAGTTTATGCTATTGTAAACAAACAAAGGGGCTTTTTTTTGCCATTTTCCCATTCCTACTTTTCAAAAAATATGCAAAAATCTAACTTACTTTTTTAGCTTGTCTCATGAATTCATTATTTTTTTTCTACTTGGCACTGCATTGTTATATTTCTGGAAAAAAAAGGTAAAATTTATCCAAATTTCAAAAATGATGAACAAAAGTCACAGACGAAGAATAGAACTACAAAGAAAAAAAATAAGCATAAAATGCTTTGATAAAAATATTTTTTTTCTATTAATTGAAATGAAACTGAAAAAGATCAAAAAGAAAGCAAATAAATTTATCTGATAGCCCAATATATATCTATGTATGTCTGTCTGTCTGTCCATCTATATATAGTGATGGCCAAGTGGTTAAATGTGTTGCACTTATGATCTAGCAATGATGAGTTCAATTGCCAGATCGAGTGGCACATTGTGTTCTTCAGCAAGACACTTCATTTCACATTGCTCCAGTCTACTTAACTGCAAATGGGTCGCTCTGTGATGGAATAACCTTCCAATTAGAGGACTCAAAAGATTTTTTGCAGTTTAAAAAAATTAATTTTTTAAATTATTAATTAATAATTAGAAATTTGAAAAAAGGTTATAAAAAAAAATAGTAGTACATAATTAGTTTGTACAATAAATAGAATAATACATAAATTAGTTATATATTACAGTAAAATCTACTGTAAAATTTGCTTGAGTTATTGCCTAAGTTATTGCCAAGTTTTCACGTTTTTAGTCTTGACCCAATGCCTATTTTATACATAATGAATTTACCTACCATATATACTGTTCTACTTTGCATAAAACGTTTGCTATATTGGTACTTCTGGCTCTCATTGTTCAAGTATTCTAGTGTGTCAATATTTTACCAAAATGATGGTACCTTTTTTAATTATAATGTTACTTTGTAAATCAAAATCAAATAATTTTTAATATTCTAATTTTATCCTTAGCTGCAATATTCTAAGTAAAACTTTTCCTTGTTCTGTACTTTACCAGATGTAATAACTTGTCCTGAACTTTTCCAGGTTTATAATCTTAAGAATATTATTTCTCTTTCTCACATTTTTCCATTTAATCCATGTTTTTTCCAGGCTATGTTATTATGCTAATTAATAAGGTGTCAAATATGCCAATTAGCGGTGTTGTTGATAACTTATTTCCTTACCTCAATGACGCCAATGACATATATTAAAAGACTCGTTATAGAACTAAATTCATAAAAAACTAGAGAACTATATTATCACCCTCAAATTTGAAAAACACACTCTCATAACTTTTTCTTTTAAAACTTCATTGTATGAAATTGATACTATGAAATTCCTCGAATTCAGATCTATCATTTAAACTTTATTAAAATATAGTTGCCTTATTAATTTTTTTCCCGTGATATTTTACCTTACAACTTTTTTGATACCAATTTTTGTTGTATGGGAATAAAACTATGAAATTCCTCATGCTTTCTGTTATCATTGAAGCAAAGATAAATATATTTTGCTTTTAAAATAAAAAAGGTATTCAGATCTAAACTTGATTGGTGGCGTTACTTACTCTCCTATAATGTTGCTACAAATTTTGATGTAAACTTTTTCCTACTGGATCAACTTTCAATTCTTTTATGCTAAAATATAACTAGGGACCAGTTGTCTTTAAAAATGTTAACAGCTTTCAGTTTGGTAAAGAACCGAATTAGCGACAAGCTTTGAAAGATGTTGTGTGTGAGTAGATTGCAGCCTTAAGAATATTATTCAAATACTGCCATAGTTGAATGATATATCTATGTCTGTGTGTCTTTATGTCTGTGTTTCTCCCTCATCACCATTTGACAACCAGTGTGGACGTGTTTATGTCCCTGTAACTTAGCAGTTCGGCAAAAGAGATCAATAGAATAAATGCCAGGCTTAACAAAAGAAAAATAATAAATAATCATTGGATTAATTTGTTCAACTAAAATCCTTCAAGGCAGTGCCCCAGCATGGCCACAGTCATGCAGGCAGATAGACAGACAGACAGATAGATAAATAAATAGATAGATAGATAGATAGATAGGCAGATGGATGGATGGATGGATAAAGAGACAGATATCTTTTTATTATAGCCACACAGGGCTAAATACAGAAAATGGACAAATTACAA
>NC_069009.1:6461500-6462373 GCF_001194135.2 Octopus bimaculoides
GGGGTCTCTACTTAGCATTCTATGGTCATATATCTTAAAGAGGTAAAATTTATTGAAGTTTTAGCAATAAATAAAAGTTGTAGATGAAGAACACAGCAGTAAGAAACAAAAAAAAAAAAAACCATAAAATACAACAATGAAAATATTTTTCGTGTTAATTCAATAACCCTAGAATGGATTAAAGTAAATGGAGGGTAAAAACCCCATCAAAAACGAACAATTTTAACTTACAACCCCCATATATTACGCTAACACTGCATTTTCCCTTTAGTTCTATTTTCTGTAAACCTATGGGAATCTAGTCTCTTTCCTCTTTCCTTCATTTCTTACAAACCTTCTCATTTAAAGTAATTGCTTATTATATTACCCGACATCCGTTCCATTGACACACAACACAAAACAGCTTTTTGTTGCCAATATTTGTGGAGTGTAATTTAATTTCCTCTAATAAATCAAAACCGGCTTTCGGACTGATTATGTTTCTCATGTAAATAATTAGAATTAAATTCGGTCTGAGATCAATGTTCACTTTGGATAACAATGCAGTACAAACAAGCGGATCAATAAAGAGATAATACACCTGCTACAGAAACAGTCACATGCACAGGAAGAGGGAGTGTGGCACCATTATGGCAAGATAGAGAGTGTTCAGTTCTTGAAACAGTCTCCCACATTGGAGGAATTAAGTGTAAGCTGCCTTAGCTAACAATAAACTATTGAGAGAGGAAGCCTGTATCAAAAGCTTCCAGTATTGTTTAGATTACTATATACATAAATATACATAAATGTATACATGCATGTGTGCTTATATATACACACATGTATGTCTACATATATACACATGTAAACATTTTTATATATATATATATATAT
>NC_069009.1:6463755-6467320 GCF_001194135.2 Octopus bimaculoides
ATATATATATATATATATATATAAATATGGGCACACACACACACACACACAGAGTTATATATATACAGGCATATATATACACATAAATACATATATGTATATGTATTTATATGTGTATACATGTCTTATAAATATATATATAAATGTGTGTCTGTATGTGTGAATACACACATATAACTCCTCAATATACATCTTTTATCTTTTTATCTTTTACTTGTTTCAGTCACTAGACTGCGTCCATACTGGAGCACTGCCTAGAAGAATCCTTAGTTGCATAAATCAACACTGATACTTCTTTTGTTTTTCAAGCCTGGTATTTATTCTATCAATGTCTTTTGCTGAACCACTAAGGTACAGGGATGAAAACACACCAACACCAGTTAAGCAGTAGTGGGGGATAAACCCAGATACAAACACACATACAAACACACATAAATACATACATTCATACATATACATATATATTGTATTTTGGGACGGTCATTTTCTTTTTGCCAAATAAACACACACACACACTGTATATTCGTTCTTCACTCGTTTATTACTGTTCTTATTCTAACTCAAGCTCATTGTCTGGAAATCTTTCATCACACTTCTGTGACCTCCTCAGTGACACTTTCTGTCTTTGTGTGTGCTTTTGCTCTTCTTATTCAATTCTATTTTTCGATGATGTCTATCCTTATATGCCCATGCACCTGTGTTTGTGTGTCATTATTCTTAGTAGCAGCATGACCCTCCCCTCTGGCCCCATCTCCTATACGATTCTGCTGCCCTTGAACCACACCCTATGTACCATTCCTGTAACTCACTGTGTTTGCCCAAGCTGCCACCATGATGATAGATGATGTTGTTACCATTGTTGCTAGTTGTGTTGTTGTTCCTGTTGCAGCCATCTGTGAAGTTACTGTATATATGTTTGTGTGTGTATATGGGTTCACTTCTTATGTTGTTTGTATCCGTACCCTTTATACAGTTTTTTTTAATGTCTAATTTTTCAAATATTTATCATAGGAATGTGCATATATGTCTATTGTATGTGTATTATGCTGTTTGTATGTGTTTTTTCTTTTCCTCCTATAGCTTTAGTTGCCATGTTGTATAGTGTGGTGGTGGTTGTTATTGTTCCATTTGTGTTTTCTGTTGAGGCTTGGTCTGTCTATTTGCTATGTGTGTAGCCTCTGTGATCTGCTTAAGTATCATGTTAGTTCTAAGCGTTGATAATACTTTGACCTTTATCTTATTGACTGAGCATCTATGTACAGCTTGAGCATGTTGGTGGAGTGCTGACAAGCCTGTCTCTTCTTTGAACTCTTGCCAATGTTCATCTATATGCTCTCCTATGCTGCATGCTGTCTCTTCAATGTAAGTAGTTGTCATGCTTCTGCACCATCCCTCAGTACATCGTAAGCTATACACTATATACCTAACCTCACAGTTAACCTGTGGGTTCATCCTACATACAATACAATTGTTCTCCATACATGGCGAGCTATCAAAGAGATAAGTTCTACAGATCAGAGGCACTAGGCCTTCCTACTACTTTAATCCATAGCTTGGCTTTATCTAATGTTTTTCTAAAAAGGTATGCTAGCTTGTCGCCAGGGGTAGCATCAACGAACATGACACACTCATATTTTTTATTGTCATACCATGAGTCAGTCTTACCTATCTCTTTTCTGGTCCTTTCTGTGCTGATCCATGATTTACTCCTGTATAGTGGGCAGGTCCTCTTTGCATCACTCTCTATGATGGCTTTGTACTTAGCCCTGACTCTTTTGCACACTCTAATCCTGTCCCTTTGGTTGTAGCCAGAGAATTGCATGCTGTGGATAAAGTGTTGTATACATCTTTCCAATTCCATAGGGTCGCACATGCGAGACACATTTCTCATCACTCTCACCAAGTCTGCTGTAAGAATATCGAACTTGGTGTTGTCCACTATGGCTGTGTTCCTGTGATTTGGCATAATGGGAGTGAAGGATCTGGACTTTATTGTTCTTGGTTTCTAACCAGAGTTCCATGTCTAAAACTGGTAGCCTATAGTTAGGGTGCTTGTTAGGGTAGTCTATCATTACTTTGATTCTCTGGTGGATGGAATTAGCTATTTGTTAGATGCTCTCCATAGTGTTAGCTTTATATCATCAACATTGTCTTGTAGGGGTGCATTGGCTACTATGTCGATATCATCCACATAGTGGGAGTACGTGGTTAGGGTTATTTCTCTTTGAGTTTCCTATCCCAACATACCATAAATATGTTAGCCACATCACCAGTAATACCGACACCAATGGCTGCTCCTTCCTCTTGGGTATATAACTTGTTATTAAACTTACATATGTAACACTTGAGTGTGATTTTGGTACTTGCACTCACCACATATGCAACCAACTTTTTAACCTGGTAATTGATTTTCAGGGGTCTGTATAGCTCTGGTCCACACGTTCCAGCTCTCTCT
This sequence comes from Octopus bimaculoides, assembly GCF_001194135.2. Classification (NCBI taxonomy): domain Eukaryota; kingdom Metazoa; phylum Mollusca; class Cephalopoda; order Octopoda; family Octopodidae; genus Octopus; species Octopus bimaculoides. The sequence continues at coordinate 6,466,211 of NC_069009.1, forward strand.
AGGGGTCTTCTTGGCCATAGAGGTTATAGTAGGGAGTCTACCTCTTACTGGTCTAGCAGAGCAGAAACAACTAAAGTCATATTCATCTAAGTAACGATTGTCACATGTCAGTCTCAGGAGACAGCCCAGTTCTTCTGTGTCAACACCACGAAACTCCACTGATGCACACATTTCTCCACAGCAAAATCAGCATCAATGGATGGGTATAAGGGTACTAGATTCATACGGCCAATCATATGTCCCATCAGGTGATAGGCATAGTTGTAATTATTGACACCGGTGTGAAGGTCCTCTGTGCTGTCGCACACATCCAGGGACATTTTGATCAGAGGGCGTATCATCGTAGAAAGGAAGTAGAAGATCGGGTAGTTATTGGCAACATTGGCTTCACAAACTGGTCTCATTGGTGGTCCTGTAACTGGGTCAGTGGTCACCTCATGGTCTTTGCAGAGCCCATACAGTGCTGGGATGTTATTAGTGGCTTGGAAGTTGTTGGTCATGTGCTTTTTTGCTCCTAGGATGTTTGACCCCATCATCATATAAGCATTGAGGATCTTTTCTCTCTTCTCTTATTCCCATACCGCTGTTGCCCTCATACTGGTGATGTGGGATTGCATTGCTTGGATGTAGTTCAGCAGACTGTCTATTGAGGTTCTGCTGGACTTGTCCCTGGGGAAGCACACAACTTCCCTACTTTTGTACACTGTATGAACTTACGCAAACCTCTTGCGGACTTCTTGCCAAGTTGCTGTGCCTCTCTAACATTCTGTCTTCTAATGTACTGTTCTAAAATCTGTCTAAGTTTAGTACTGGCTATAGTACAGTATGCTTCTATTATAGCTTCAGGCCAAGCAAAGCTGTGTGAGTGAATTTGTGTGTAGGCCCTTCGTGTGTGTGTGTGTGTATAAAATTTCAATGGCTTGATCACATCAATAGAATATAATTGAAAAGAAACCCCCCTCTCTCTCTCTCTCTCTCTCTCTCTCTGTCCTTTCATCATCTCTTTGCTTTTCTTTTTCTTTCTCTTTCTCAATTGTCCTGCTTCCTATCTGAGCCGTTCTCCAAAAACCAAAATTTTCTCCTTTTCCAAACAAAACAAAACAAAACAAA
>NC_069009.1:6467653-6469038 GCF_001194135.2 Octopus bimaculoides
GACAGCTTATATATGTATATTCTCTTTTCTCTTTTACTTCTTTCAGTCATTTGACTGTGGCCATGCTGGAGCACTGCCTTTAGTCGAGCAAATCGACCCCAGGACTTTTTGTAAGCCTAGTATATATATATATATATATATATATATATATATATATATACAATGGGCTTCTGCCAGTTTCTGTCTACCAAATCCACTCACAATGCCTTGGTCAGCCTGAGGCTATAGCAGAAGACAGTTATCCAAGGTGCCACACAGTGGGACTGAACCCAGAACCATCTGATTGGTAAGCAAGCTACTTACCACACAGCCATTCCTGCACATATCAAATGGATGTCTTATAAAACCATTCTGCACATACAATAACAGCCATACCAACAATCCAACACACTTCCATCATCAGCTGCCCCACAGATATCATTATGGTTTCGACACCTTCCTTCTATCAAATCCACTCACAAGGTTTTGGTCAGCCTAAGGCTCTAGAGGAAGACATTTGCCCAAGTTACCATGAATTAAGACTGAACCCAGAACAATGTAGTTAGGAAGAAGGTTTCTTACCACACAGCCATGTCTGTGGCTATATATCATTTATCATATATAATTTACTTGTTCCAGTGATAAGACTGTGGCCAAGCTGGAGCACTGCTTCGAAGAATTATTTTTCTCCTTTTGTTAAGCCTGATAATTATTCTATCATTCTATTTTGCTGAACTGCTAAGTTATGGGAATGCAAACATACCAACACTGGTTGTCCAGCAGCAGTGGTGGTGGTGGGGCCAACGCATATACAAAGACACACATACACACACACACACACATGCACGCATGCATGCACACACACACAACAGGCTTCTTTCAGTTTCCGTCCACCAAATCCACTGACAAGGCTTTGGTCAGCCTGAGGTTATGATAGAAGACACTTACCTAAGGTACCACACATTGGGATTGAACCTGAAAGCATGCAGTTGGGAAGCAGGCTTCATACCACAGACCTACACCTGCGCCTATATATTATATGTTTATGGCTGTGCAGTAAGAAGTTTGATTCCTAACCACATTGTTCTGAGTTCATTCCCACAGTGAGGCACCTGGGGCAAGTGTCTTCTATTACAGCTTCAAGCCGACCAAAGCCTCATGAGTGGATTTGGTAGATTGGCATATGGAAACAGAAAGAAGCCCATCGTTTTTATATATATATATATATATATATATCTGTAAAAATATGTGACACTTATTCAGTAGCCATGATAAAACTCCAAGATTTTTCACAGGAATTTTCAATTGGGTGGATAACTGAAGAGATGTTGGTGTGGGCTCCCGCCCTGGCATCCGAAACTCGGAGTTTTATCATGGCTACTGAATAAGTGTCACATATTTCTACA
>NC_069009.1:6469785-6472239 GCF_001194135.2 Octopus bimaculoides
GTATATATATATATGTATGTGTGTGTATATGTTTGTGTGTCTGTGTTTGTCCCCCAGCTTGCTCACCAAGCACATGTTCCCGGGTTCAGTCCTACTACGTGGCACCTTGGGCAAGTGTCTTCTACTATAGCCTCGGGCCGACCAAAGCCTTGTGAGTGGATTTGGTAGACGGAAACTGAAAGAAGCCGGTCGTATATATGTATATATATATATGTATGTGTGTGTATATGTTTGTGTGTCTGTGTTTGTCTCCCCCAACATCACTTGACAACCGATGCTGGTGTGTTTATGTCCCCGTAACTTAGCGGTTCGGCTAAAGAGACCGATAGAATAAGAACTAGGCTTAACAAGAATAAGTCCTGGGGTCGATTAACTCGACTAAAAAGGTGGTGCTCCAGCATGGCCACAGTCAAATGACTGAAACAAATAAAAGAGTAAAAGAGTGTGTGTGTGTGTGTGTGTACGAGTGTATGCATGCATGTATGCATGTCTGGATTTGAAGGTAATGTTGCATGAAAGCTGTACAGGGCCTGGGGTGGGGGAAACAGCGTTATATTTGAAAAGAAGTGGGTGGCAGTTTGACTGAGAATTCACCAAAAATGCGTAACATAAGTACTATTATATATTTCATTTCTCAATTATAATCATGTGGAACATATTTGGAGAAAATCGGATTAAACTTACGAGTATCTACGTCACTAAGGCATAGAAAAACAACACCAACAGCAACAACATTAACAAAACAAAATGAGTAACAAAAGCTCCATATTAAAATGTTTGTGTTATGATCCCTTGCTCCTCATAAAAAGCCAGATTTATTATTACATATATATATACATGTTACTAATATATAAAACGTGTTTGTTAGTAATAAAATGTTGGGAGGGAAATGATAAGTGAATATGCGTGGTTGTGTGGTTAAGGATGTTTGCTTTGCAGCTACGTCGTTTTGGGTTCTATCCTAGTATGCGGTACACACCTTAGGTTACTCTCTTTTACTTGTTTCAGTCATTTGACTGTGGCTATGCTGGAGCACCACCTTTAGTCGAACAAATCGACCCCAGGACTTATTCTTTGTAAGCCTAGTACTTATTCTATCGGTCTCTTTTTGTTGAACCACTAAGTTACAGGGACGTAAAAACACCAACATCAGTTGTCAAGCGAAGTTGGGGGGACAAACACAGACACACAAACACATACATATATATATGTATATACGATGGGCTTCTTTCAGTTTCCATCTACCAAATCCACTCACAAGGCTTTGGTCAGCCTATGGCTACAGTAGAAGACAATTACTCAAGCGGTGCCACACACAAGAACTGAACCCCAAATCACATAATTTGCAAAGAAGTGATCTTAACCACACAACTATACCTGACTCTCCCTCCCCCTCTCTCTCTGTATATATATATATGTATATATATATATATATATATATATATATATATATATATATCTTTTACTCTTTTACTTGTTTCAGTCTTTTGACTGTGGCCATGCTGGAGCACCGCCTTTAGTCGGGCAAATCGACCCCAGGACTTATTCTTTGGAAGCCTAGTACTTATTCTTTCGGTCTCTTTTGCCGAACCGCTAAGTTACGAGGACGTAAACACACCAGCATCAGTTGTCAAGCGATGTTGTGGGGACAAACACAGACACACAAACACATACACACATACATATATATATATACATATATACGACAGGCTTCTTTCAGTTTCCGACTACCAAATCCACTCACAAGGCATTGGTCGGCCCGAGGCTATAGTAGAAGGCACTTGCCCAAGATGCCACGCAGTGGGACTGAACCCGGGACCATGTGGTTTGTAAGCAAGCTACTTACCACACAGCCACTCCTACGCCTATAAGCTAATCTATTGCACTCTTAAGATTTCCAGAGAGGGTCAAAGACGGATCACCTCATAACAAGAGAGTAATTGAAATACTTCAGACTGAATAATAATAATAATAATAATAATAATAATAATAATAATAATAATAACAACAACAACAACAACAACAACAACAACAACAGCAATGAAAATGCTGCAAAATGTTTAATCATTTTGGTATTTCAATTTACAAAATAACTGGATCCATTACATATTGTATAGCGTGTTTGTTTATATGTGTATTGTGCATGAATGCATATTGTATTTATGCGGAACTCCATCTGTGTGTGTGTGTGTGTGGAGGGGGCGTGGGTGATTGTTTAAATGTAGTTTGTGGTAGATATAAGTTTCCGTGAACAAAATATGTATATATTGCTGGTCAACATATGAACCGAGATAACATTTGATTAGATGCATGTTGTTCGTATGATTCTCTGTGCGAGGATTAGCATATATATACACATATATATACACATATATATATATAAATAAATACATACATACATATATATAAATAAATACATACATACATAAATATATATATGTATATATATATATA
>NC_069009.1:6473120-6475722 GCF_001194135.2 Octopus bimaculoides
TATATACATACACACACATACATATATGTACATGCATGTGTGTCCATGTGTATGTTTATATACATACATATGTACATATATATATATAACATTTTGTTATGAGCGTTTTTAAGAATCAAGGCATATCAAAGTGTAGGATGCCAGATATGGCTAGGCATGATAACATAGAGCTCACAGTGAAATAAACAACAACTAAGACTTCGAGTACTGTCTTCTCCTACAGCCTTGGATCGAACAAAGCCTTGTGAGTGGATCTGGTAGATGGAAACTAAAAGAAGCCCATTGTGCATGTGAGAGAGAGCGAGAGAGAGAGAGTGTGTGTGTGTGTGTGTGTGTGTGTTTGTCCTCCATCACTGCTTGACTGCCGGTGTTGGTTTGTTTATGTCCCGCTAACATTAGCAGTTTGGCAAAAGAGACTGGTAAAATAAGTACCAGGATTAGAAAAAAAAAGACAAAATCTTAAATACTGGAATCGATTTATTCCACTAATATTCTCCAAGGAAGTGCCCCAGTATGGCCACAGTCAAATAAATAAAAACAAGTGAAAGCTACAAGATAAATTATATATGTTTGTTTGTACATTTATATGTAGGTTTTTTTCTTTTATTCTTTTACTTGTTTCAGTCATTTGACTTTGACCATGCTGGAGCACTTCCTTAAAAGGTTTTTTTAGTTTAAGAAATTGACCCCAGGACATTTCTTTTGTAAGCCTTATACTTATTCTATTGGTCTGTTTTGCCAAACTGCTAAGTTATCGTGACGTAAATATACCAACACCTGTTGTCAAGCTGTGATGTATGTATGTATATGATAGGCTTCTTTCAGTTTCCACCTACTACATCCACTCACAAGGCTTTGATCAGCCCAAGGCTATAGTAGAAAACACTTGCCCAAGGTACCACAGAATAGAAATGAACACAGAACCATGTAGTTGGGAAGCAAGCTTCTTACCACACAGCCAGGCCTGCATGATTCTGTCTGTCTGTCTGTCTATTTATAAATGTATGTATACATATATTCACACACACACACAAATATACATATATATACATACATACATACATACATACATACACACAAATATACATACATACATACATACATACATATATATGTGTATATGTTTGTTTTTTGTGCCTTGTTTATGTTCCCGTTCCTTTTTTGTCCACATTTTTTTGACATCCTGTACCCGGATATGCATCTATGCATACATGTAGAAGTAGGTATGTACATATATGTATATATGCATATACTCAAATATCATTTGCATTATTATTATTATTATATATATATATATATATATATATATATATATATATATTATTTTGTTTAAAAGAGTTCCAACACTGTCTGTTTTTTATGTTTTATTTATATTCCTGCAGAACTAATGTGGGGTATAGAATATGGAATATACAATATATAATATAATATACAATATACAATATAAAACAAAATAAAATAAAAATGGATGGCACCATGAAAGAAAGTATTGAATGTAGATGAAATATTGAGTGTTCAGTATAAAGGATCAAATATATAAATATATAAATATAAATATATAAAGGCGACTCGAGTTTCAGGGTTATTTCCCTTCGTCATGGCCGGTATGACAGACTTTATATCACAACAGGTTTCTTACATAAGGACACAGGATGTGTGTCAAGGCCGACAGGAAGCGGTGCAGCTTCCTAGGTCTAACCAACAGTAGTATTATTGCCCCCAGGGGACTGTCACATTAAGTTGACAGCATACAACTACTTCAGGCTTCTTACAGTTTTACAGTTTCTGCCCACCAAATCCAATCACAAGGCATTGATCTTCCCAAGGCTACACAAGGAAATGCTTGCCCAAGGTGCCACACAATGGAAATGAACCCAGAACCATGTAGCTGCAAAGTGAGATGCTTACCACACATCCATGCCTGCATCCATCTATCTATCTATCCATCTATCTATTTATCTATCTATCTATCTATCTATCTATCTATCTGTCTGTCTGTCTAGTTTTAGCTATCTGCCTGCTTGTCTGTCTACCTATGTGTCTGTCTGTCCATCTATCTATCTATTGATTGATCTATATATATATATATATATATAGGCGTAGGAGTGGCTGTGTGGTAAGTAGCTTGCTTACTAACCACATGATTCTGGGTTCAGTCCCACTGCGTGACACCTTGGGCAAGTGTCTTCTACTATAGCTTCGGGCCGACCAAAGCCTTGTGAGTGGATTTGGTAGACGGAAACTGAAAGAAGCCCGCCGTATATATGTATAAATATATACATGTATGTGTGTGTGTCTGTATTTGTCCCCCCAACATCGCTTGACAACCGATGCTGATGTGTTTACTTCCCCGTAACTTAGCGGTTTGGCAAAAGAGACTGATAGAATAAGTACTAGGCTTACAAAGAATAACTCCTAGGGTCGATTTGCTCGACTAAAGGTGGTGCTCCAGCATGGCTGCAGTCAAATGACTGAAACATGTAAAAGAGTAAAAGAGAGTATATATATATATATATATATATATGTGAGTAAAAATAAATACAAAAAAAGGGGTTTTGTATGATTGTGTATAGAGGAATATATCATTTTGTTTAAAAGAGTT
>NC_069009.1:6476204-6477734 GCF_001194135.2 Octopus bimaculoides
TATATATATACACACACACACACACACACACACACGAGAAACAAACCCTACACCAGCAACAAAAAGAAGCACAATGAAAAGCCATTACAACAGGAACATAAACATCAACAACCACTTAAAACTCGTTGTGTATATATCGTATATTATACATAAACATTTGCGTATAAACAAGTGTATATAAACATTTTTATGGATTACATTTCAAATTGTTGTGACCTGTTTCTGCCTCCAGGATTCATGGTGGCTCCTTTCTATTTCTGGGCAACATCATTCTTTTTTAACCTCCCACCTCTTCTTTTCCTTTTTTCTTCTTTTTTTGTCTTCCTCTTCTTCTTCTTCTTCTTCTATATGTTCGTAGGTAAGTAGCTAGCCATGTGTGCATGTATGTGTTGGCTAATAATATATGTCTGCATGCATGTACTTGTGTATATGTTTTTCACCTTCTTTCTTTTCTTATCCTGTCTTCTTTTTTCTTCACCTTGTAAATGTTTTTGTTATTCTTTTTTTCTTCCCCTTTCTCTTGCCTACTTTTCTCCCAATTCTTCTTCTTCTTCTTCTTCTTCTTCTTCTTCTTCTTCTTCTCCTTCTTCTTCTTCTTCTTCCATTTCTTCTTCTCAACCACATGGTTCCAGGTTCAGTCCCACTGCATAGCACCTTGGGTAAGTGTCTTCTACTCTAGCCCTGGGCCAACCAAAGCCTTGTGTGTGGATTTGGTAGATGGAAACTGAGAGAAGCTCATCGTATGCGTGTATGAGTGTGCATGTGTACACATGTGTGCGTTTGTGTTTGTGTTTCTGTGTATGTGTGTGTCTTTGTGTCTGTTTCTGTCCCATCACTGCATGACAAACAGTTTTGGCATGTTTATGCACCTGTAACCTAGCAGTTCAGCAAAAGCGACCAACAAAATAAGCAGCAGGCTTTAAACAAAATAAGAAGTACTGGGGTTGATTTGTTTGAGCAAAACACTTCAAGGCAGAGCTCCAGCATGGCCGCATGTTTCAGTCAAATGACCGAAACAAATGAAAGAATAATAGAATAAATTTCTAAAGACCAATTTCTGTAAATGAAGTGGTTATTAATCTTTAGAAAACTTTCCTATGAAACATTCTTATGAAGGCCCCAGCTGTGAACCTATCAATGCTAAAATATGAGAAACCCAGCGATTAGTGAATAGAAAGCTATTTTGCTAATGTTCTTTTTCTGTGGGGGGCATTTTTAACAAGAAATTTGTGATAAAATATTGTTTTTATCTCAAGGTGTGGTTTGCTATTGAGCTATAAATAATTTTATAATTGCTTGCATTATCTGTGTTATCAATGTCGTTAACTCCACGGCTATTGTTACTTAGAATACAAAAGACGAAGGGCTTTGGGGGGGGGGGATAATGTGTTTTGTAACAAAATTTGGAAGGGTTGAATGTTATGGATTTTTATATGTGTTTTAGTAAGTGGGACGTGGGCCATGCCGTATGTAGGTCAGCGATAACTTTGCACATGGTTTGAAGATGTGTCTGCTTATATTGGTGTAGGC
>NC_069009.1:6477830-6479366 GCF_001194135.2 Octopus bimaculoides
GGGGGGGGGGGGCGACATACAGCTACACACATGCACTTGTCATTATCATCTTCATTTAATGTCTGTTTTCCATGCTGGCATGGGTTGGACGGTTTGACAGGAGCTGACAAGCTGGAAAACTGCCCCAGACTGCAATTGTCTGCTTTTGGCATGGTTTCTACAGCTGGATACCCTTCCTAATGCCAACCACTCTACTTTGTGTACTGGCTGCATTTTAAGTGACACCAGCATCAGTGCATTATTTACATTTGACGGATATTTGTCCTCATCTTGTTTGTCGTTAACACATTTCAGCTGATATACCCTCCAGCCTTCATCAGATGGTAGTGGAAGCTGAGGGCAGCTACTTTGAGAAAACAGTTATCTCCCAACCATTATATTAATATTTTTTGATATTTTAAAAATACTTTCATTTTTGGATGGAATTCTGTGCTTTCTTTACCTTTTGTGCAAACCATCAAATTTAGTCTCAACACCCTGCACACACACACACACACACACATGACAGGCTTCTATCAACCCATAAGGCTTTGGTCAGCATGGGGCTGTAGGAGAAGACCATTGCCCAAGGTGCTGTGCAGTGGAACTGAACCTAAGACTATTTAAGTACAAAACAAGCTTCTCAACAACCACCCACCCACGTCTGTGTCTCTAGATTTATAAATTTAATTAAGCTCATAAATGGATTTATAATAAGATTTCTATTTCTTTATACAGCAATTAGATTGCTAATTAGCTTTATATTTATCTAACGATGTAATTAGTCCATTCAGATATATTTTATACTTGTAGTTCTATGTTTGGGTTTTTGGCCTATTTGCTGTATATAGACAGATGCACTTTTAAGCCCACATACATATGTATATAAGGTGCAGTTTGCTTCTGAACCGCATGGTTCTGAGTTCAGTCCTACTGCATGGCACCTTGAGCAAGTGTCTTCTACTGTAGCCTTGAACTGACTGAAGCCTTGTGAGTGGATTTGGTAGATAAAAACTGAAAGATGCCTCTGTGTGTGTGTATAGACACACTATCCATTTGTAATAAAAAAAATATGAACTGTTATCGGAATTTACATACCATGGACAAGAAGACTCTTTACCCATTCTACACATCAGTTTCCTTGGATAATGGAACTGCAACTGTAACATCCAACATATATTTTTATTTTTATTCTCATATTTTCTCATATTTCCCTTTGTACTTCCTATATCTCTCCCTTTCCAAAATAACTCCTTATATTGAACTCTACTATTTCCCTCTATTTAACTCTCTCATATCGTCTCTGATGAAGCGATGTCTCTCATATCCCTGAAACAGTTGTAAGACTACCTTTCTCTTTATAAATGTCCTAGAAATTTCACACTGTTTTGACCTTGTCTCATATTATTTAACATATACATGCTCATGCACGACTCGCATTAGACTCCTCACCCATACTATTATTGAACTGGGAGCTTAACAGCGGTCCTTACATAGCACTTATATAGCCTTACTTGCATATTGGATGCCAAAACCTCTCATATATATATATATATA
>NC_069009.1:6480540-6481421 GCF_001194135.2 Octopus bimaculoides
TGTGTGTGTTTGTGTGTGTGTGTTTGTGTGTGTGTGTGTGTTTGTGTGTGTGTGTTTGCGTGTGTGTGTTTGTGTGTGTGTGTGTGTTTGTGTGTGTGTGTTTGTGTGTGTGTCCTTGGATCTATCCTTGTCATTGCTACCACCATTTGATAACTGGTGTTGGTGTGTTTGTATCCCTGCAATTTGGCAGTCCGGCAAAAGAGACTGATAGAATAAGTACCAGGTTTAAGAGAAAAGTACTTGGATTGATTCATTCAACTAAAAATTCAAGGTGGTACCCCAGCATGGCCGTAGTCTAATGACTGAAACAAGTGAAAGATAAAAGATATGTAACCTCTGAATCTGTACTGGTGCCACATAAAAAGCTCTGGTGCTACTTCCATGCTAAAAGCACTGGAGCTGGTACCATGTAAAGAGCACTTGTGCTTGCTGTGTTGGTGCTACGTAAAAAAGCACCCATGCTGGTACCACATATAAAGCACTGATGCTGGTACAGTTCCATATTTAAGAGATGAGGAATTATGTACATTATTTACATTATTTACATTTGACAGATATTTGTCCTCATCTTGTTTGTTGTTAACACGTTTCGGCTGATATACCCTCCAGCCTTCTTCAGGTGTCTTGGGGAAATTTCAAACCTGGGTTCTCATTCCTAAGGTATTCGGTTTTCTTCAATTAGGCTTAGGTGTGGCTGTGTGGTAAGTAGCTTGCTTACCAACCACATGGTTCTGGGTTCAGTTTCACTGCGTGGCACCTTGGGCAAGTGACTTCTACTGTAGCCTTGGGCTGACCAAAGCTTTCTGAGTAGAATCGGTAGACGGAAACTGAAAGAAGCCCGTCGTATATATGTATATATATATATATATATATATATATAT
>NC_069009.1:6481546-6484614 GCF_001194135.2 Octopus bimaculoides
TGTGTGTGTGTGTGTGTCTGTGTGTGTGTGCTTGTGTGTCTGTGTTTGTCCCCCCACCATCGCTTGACAACCGATACTGGTGTGTTTACGTCCCCGTAATTTAGTGGTTTGGCAAAAGACACCGATAGAATAAGTACTAGGCTTCCAAGGAATAAGTCCTGGGATCGATTTGCTCGACTAAAGGCGGTGTTCCAGCATGGCCGCAGTCAAATGATTGAAACAAGTAAAAGATTAAAAGAGTATATATACCTATAATATATAAACATTAAGAAAGATAAATAGAAATATGAATATTATAAGATTAGAGACATGTCAGAAAACTAGTAAGAAAACATTTCTCTCTTGTGCACGAGTATAGGAAAAACTTTTAAGATCACTTCACTTAAAATAAGGTACTCAATGTTTAGGAATTCTGCTAACACTGCATGATTGATGAATGATAAAAGAAACAAAGAATTTAAATAATTTGAGAAGTGTGAATAGAACACAGAAATACAATTGCCATTGTCAAAGTATTTGCCCATTTAACAGACAAAGCTTGGAGGAATTTGTTTTATTTGCAGCTAGTGTCAAAGCAAATAATAAGTGAAATGGTACTGATTAAAGAGGAAACATCGCAAATCGATTCAAGGGCTGACTTCATCAGCATAACCATACAATAAGAATATTCCAGTGAAGAACGGATACATATATCATTCTTGAAAAAATAATGACATACTGCACGCTGTTATGGAGAGTGTTTTAGATAAAGTGCATGTGTACATGCAATCAAAAGTTATTGATCTTGAAAAATTGGTGTAATTTATTCAATTGTCACAGAGAAATCATTTCTTGTTGCCCTCATGTATGAAGGAATGAATAAAAAGCATTTGGTATATTTCAATATGTGCAACATCTGATTTTGATACTGTGCAGACAGACAGACAGACAGACACATAGTTACGTGCCTGTGTATGTGTGTGCATGTGTGTGTGTGTGTGTATGTGTGCGTAAATACATGAAAGAGAGTCAGAAATTAATGCAAATGAAAATTGCATCTATTTCTGACTTGCTTTTATGTGTGTACACACACACACACACACACACACACACACACATAAAGGGTGTAAATTACTTTCTGATTTACCCTTTGTGCCTGTGTATATGTACAGAAATATATACAGGGTGCATAAGATATTTTAGGACAGATTTATGTTTATAAAAACAGATATATAATAGCAGATAATAACTTTATTTATCAAAAAATGCTATGAGGATAAAAATAAACCTTCTTTTCTAGAATGTTATTCAATAAAGCCACCTTCAGCTTCAACAACTGCTTCTATATAAGATCTAAATCCTCTACATGCTTGAATCAAGTGTCCCTGGTTCATTTTGGACATTATTCTGACTACGGCAGCTTTCAAAGAATCTTTGGTGTTATAGACGTGTTCTGTGACCTCTCTATCTCAACAATGCTCCATGTGTAATGGTCCAATGGATTGAGATCTGGAGAAATAGCAGGTCAGATGTTAGGGGTTATGTTATCGTGAACATTTTCAGCCATCTATTCCTGTGTTACTGGAGCCATGTGTGATAGTGCAGAGTCTTACAGCCTTCCATTGCATACACTGTCTATCCTAGGCTTAACAATTATTTCCAGGACCACAATGTAAGTGGCAGAGTTAACTCTAAGGCCTTGTGGAAAGATGTAAGGAGGCATCACATGTCCTTCATTGCTGACAACCCCTAAAACCATGACAGTTGCAGGAAATTTTGTATGCATAACAACTGGAGCTTCAGTCATTTCTTCTGTTAACACTTTGATCTTGGTCGAAGTTTTTCTTGTTTGAGAGAAACCAAATCAAATCTTCTTCTGCTGGATTTTTCAAGGTGGTGCCCCAGTATGGCCACACTCCAATGATTGATACAAGTAAAAGATAAAAGGGAAAATATCTATCTATCTCTCTATCTATACTAACATAGATATATGTATGAATGTGTGCATGTATGTATGTATGTATGCATGCATGTGTGTGTATATATATATATATATATGCATATATATGTGTATATATATATATATATATATGTATTTCTATATATATACATATATGTATATATGTGTGTGTTTGTGTGTGTGTGCGTGATGTAAAGTCACAAAACAAACAGAAAGAACTATCCAGACAATTAATTTAACTCTTGAGAATTAGAAATAGAGTGTTTGACATTTCGGATGTTTGTCCTTCATCAGAAAGAAGAAGACTTTCTCTCTCTCTCTGTCTCTCTATCTCTCTCTTTCTCTATTTGGCTGAGTAACCATGTACCTCCTCCACAGCAAGACACTTATTTCTGTCTCTCTGTCTTTCTGTCACACTCTAACCTTTCATCACCTGACACACACAAGATCCCCTCCTCCAATTTCCCCCCCCTCTCAAAATATCTTGCAAGTTACTTGGTGACTCTACCAGTGTTGATACCGCATGAAAAGTATCCAGTCCACACTGTTAAGTGGTTGGCATATGGAAGGGCATCCAGCTGTAAAAAACATGCCAAGACTGACTTCACCTGTGCTGGTACCACATACAAAACACTGGGTCCACTCTGCCAAGTGGTTGGTGTTAGGAAGGGCATACTGCCGTAAAATCCATGCCAAAACTGACACAGAAAGCTAGTGGAGTCTCCTGCGTAGCCAGCTCCTGTCAAACTTTCCGACTCTTTCACAACATGGAAGGGAGACAATAAACGTCGTCGTCGTTTAACGTCCGCTTTCCATGCTAGCATGGGTTGGACGATTTGACTGAGGACTGGTGAAACCAGATGGCTACACCAGGCTCCAATCAAACGATGATGATATATATATATATATAATTTCAATACAGAGCAAATAATTCAAGAAAAAATAATTTGCGAAGATATCATTAACTCTGTTACTAATCTAGTGTAACGATTTATAAATGATAATAACAAAATCAATGATATAGGCAATTGCAGGCCCCAAAAATGCATCAAATACCTGAAGGATTAAAATTAATCAAAGGACTACCTGTTGGAAATAACAGTCAAAACTCTTATTTAAATCTGCAATT
>NC_069009.1:6485233-6486740 GCF_001194135.2 Octopus bimaculoides
TTTTCAGTAGTTGGTCTGGTGGTACTTGTTATAGGAATAGTTAAATCGACCTCAAAGAATTTGAACTCAAAATACCGTTAAGCATCTTGTCCAGCATGCTAACAATTCAGCCAGCTTAAATAATAATAATAATAATAATAATAATGATAATAATAATGATAATAATAATAATAATGATAATAATAATAATAATAATGATAATAATAATAATAATGATAATAATCCTTTCTACTAAAGGCACAAGGCCTAAAATTTAGGGAGAGGGGCAAGGCGATTACATAGACCCCAGTGTTTCACTGGTACTTATTTTATCAACCCTGATAGGATGAAAGACAAAGTTGACCTCAACAGAATTTGAACTCAGAACTTAAAAATGGATAAAATGTCACTAAGCATTTTGCCCAGCATGCTAACGATTCTGTTAGCTCACTACCTTAGAGAATAATAATAATAATAATAATAATAATAATAATAATAATTTATTTTTTATTGCCCACTGGGGGCTAAACATAGAGGGGACAAACAAGGACAGGCAAAGTGATTAAGTCGAATACATCGACCCCAGGGCATAACTGGTACTTATTTAATCGACCCCGAAAGGATGAAAGGCAAAGTCGACCTCGGCGGAATTTGAACTCAAAACATAACAGCAGATGAAATACCGCTAAGCATTTTGCCCGGCGTGCTAACGATTCTGCCAGCTCACTGCCTTGGGAATAATAATGAGAAATATATTAAGCAACTCCCTGGTGACTCCAATCTCCGTGAGCTATAAAAGATAACCTTGATGGGTACAGCCCATATCCTATGGAAAGCAGTCTCCATCTAAAATGGAATTAAAATGGTGATAATTTTAGCTTGCACAGCAAAACAAAAGTGCCCTTGCTACTCTTGGCCCCCGAGGATGCCCGGTACTAAGGCAGCTGAAATAAAGTTATAATGAAAGGAAACCATGAATGGGGGCAAAATGTTTAATGGCATTTCATCCATCTTTGCATTCTAAGTTCAAGTTCTGCTGAAGTCAACTTTGCCTTACATCATTTCGGGGTCAATAAAATAAGTACCAGTTTTCACTGGGGTTGATGTAATCAACTAGCTCCATTCCCCCAAAATTTTCAAGGCCTTGTGCCTACCTTATAATAATAATGATAATGATAATAATAATAATAAAACGGGCTGATTACTACCTAGCTCAGATACCAGGAAACCCCAAAATGGCTGAAGTTCAAAAGATAGTGCTCATGGGAACTGCCCATATCCTACGTAAAATACTGCCTATGTGATCTCAAATTTTAAAACAAACACATAATTTTCTTATGGTTTCTTAAACATTCTCTAGAACAACACTATGTACAAATCGAAATATATGGTACCCTAGGCATAACACCTACATGAACTTCTAACTTGTTGTCTCTTGAGGTCTCTGGGTGAGACTTGGATCCAACTTGTACAAATGCAAAACAAAAGTCAAACATAAAATAATAATAATAATAATAATAATAATAAT
>NC_069009.1:6486750-6488035 GCF_001194135.2 Octopus bimaculoides
TGGGATCTTGGGGTTAGTAGCCCGCGCTCTTAACCACGTATGAATTATTATTATTATTATTATTATTATTATTATTATTCAGGCAGTGAGCTGGCAGAGTCATTAGCATGCCAGGCAAAATAAGCATCAGTAGAAACAATTATTATCATTTACCCTATTTACATTTGGCGGACATTTGTCCTCATCTTGTTTGTTGTTAACACAACATTTCGGCTGATATACCCTCCAGCCTTCGTCAGGTGTCTTGGAGAAATTTTGAACCTGGGTTCTCATTCCTAAGGTATTTTTCGATGTTATTATTATTATTATTATTATTGTTATTATTCAGGTCACTGCTTGGAATCGAACTTGGGATCTTGGGGTTAGTAGCCCGCGCTCTTAACCACGTATGAATTATTATTATTATTATTATTATTATTATTATTATTACGACTACTAAGACGGTGAGCTCGCAGAATAATTAGCTTGCAGAATAATTAGCTCGCTGGGCAAAATGCTTAGTGGTATTTTATCTGTCTTTACGTTCTGAGTTCAAATTCTGCCAAAGACGATTATGCCTTTCGGGGTCGATAAAATAAGTACCAGTGAAACATTGGGGTCGATGTAATTGACTAGTCCCCTCCCCACAAATTTGAAGCCACAAGAAAGGAGTATTATTATTATTATTATTGTTCAGTAGTTTTATTTTTATAACGTGCTTTCACTTCACTACCGAGTGCAGCTCTGTGCGCCTTGGGTATGTGCTGTGGTTTGCAGTGATGCTCTTATGGTTACTGTATTGAAAGTGTTTTGCGTAGGATGTGTGCAGTGCCCAGTAGTGCAATTTTCTGTATGTTATATATATTTGTAAGTCCTGGTGATTTTGTTATGTATTTGTCTGAATATTTTTTTATTATTATTATCATTATTATCATTATTATTATCATTATTATTATTATTATTATGATTATTATTATTATTATTATCATTATTATTATTATCATTATTATTATTATTATTATTATTATTATTATTATTATTATATTTATGTTCTGTGCTTAAACTCTGCCAAAGTCAGCTTTACCTATCATCCTTTCAGGGTTGATAAAATAAGTACCAGCTGCGTACTGGAGTCGATGTAGTTGACCTATCCCCTCCCCCGAAATTGCTGGCCTTGTGCAAAAATGTGAAACCAATATTTTCTTTATTATTGCCAGCAGTAGTAGTAGTAGTAGTAGGGAATGTTGTTTACTTGCACCAGGTCATAGTGACGTGTTGAGACTGATATGAAGTCATAGATGGTGGC
>NC_069009.1:6488045-6488900 GCF_001194135.2 Octopus bimaculoides
TGTATATATATATATATATATATACATACACATGTATATTTAAATACATGCTTTCAAATACACACACACACATATACATATACATATATGTATGTATGCACACACACAAACATAATTAAATATACTTAAATAAATGTGCACACGCACACATAATTGGATGCATGTGCTTATGTGCATATGCACAATACATACACACACGTGCATGCATATGAGTGCAGGTCTGCATTTCATGTATGCCTGACTAATGGTGAGGTTAGGTTGTGGGTTGTGGGTTGCAACGATGTCGGACGGGTGAGGGGGGGGGATGGTCATGGCGGGAACAGCGAGCTGAAAGACAACGTAATCGCTGAGTCGTACAGACCGGAAGTGTGGTTGGTAATTTCCGTTGGTGTCCGACATTTTTTCCATGTAAACAACTGCTTTTGATGCTGGACTACTCCTCCCACTACTCCCACTCATTCCTCCTCCTCCTCCTCTTTTGTATTGATGTTCATGTTGTTGGTGTTGATGTTGTCATTACTGATGTTGTTATTGAAAGAGAAAGAGAGAGAGAGTAAGATTAACTGGTCTATTTGTTATGAGTTCAAATCCCCTGCCTAGAAAGAATTTCTTTCACTCTCTGAAGGGACGATAACAAATTATGGGGTCTCTAGGCACAGGTGTGGCTGTGAGGTCAAGAAGCTTGCTTTATAACCATGTGGTTCTGGGTTCAGTCCCACTGCATGACACTTTGGTCAAGTCTCTACAACTAAAGCCCCTGTCTGACTAACGCCTTGTGAGTGAATTCATTAAATGGAAACTGCGTAGAAGTCCATCATGTATCTCTCTCCATATATATATATATATATATATATA
>NC_069009.1:6489438-6491725 GCF_001194135.2 Octopus bimaculoides
GTGCTTTTACGTGTCACCCGCACACACACACACACACACACATATATATATATATATATGTATATATATATATATATATATATATATATATATATATATATATACACACACAGATGTGTATATATATACACACACACACACATGCATAATATATATATATATGATTGCATGTAGTGAGAGCTAGCAGTGACTGCAATGAGGCAATGTGCTGAGTGATATCATTGTGTTTACTTCAGAAGATGTGAAATTTGTGTTTTTATGATCACATGTATGTTGTAGTCTGCAAGTTAATTATGGAGAAGATCAAAGAGCCAACGTGAAATTTTGTGGTAAACTTGGGAAGTCTGCTCCAGAGACATTGAGCATGCTTTGGCAAACTTACGGTGATGAGGTAATGGGTTTTATACAAAGTTTTGAGTGGCATGGCTGCTTCAAAATGCACAACAGGACTCAATGAAGAGCACGCTCGTTATTTATTTATTTTTTTTTTTACATCTGTGGTATTTTGCAAGGCCAGAAAGTCAATCAAGATTTCTACTGCAATGTTTTGCAGTATTTGAGGCAGGACATTCAGTGAAAGAAACCGGATCCGTGAAGCATGAAGAATTGGATTCTTCATGACAACAATGCACCCTGTCACCAAGCTCTCCTTACTTGTGAGTTTCTCACCAAAAACAACATGGTATCGCTTCGGCACCCACCCTATTCACCAGATTTAGCACCTGCAAACTTCCGTCTTTTCCCCCAAGGTGAAAATGCAGCTCAAACGTCATTGTTTTAACACCTTTGTTGAGAAGATGCCCGACTTGCTCACATAAAATGACTTCCAGGCTGGATTCCATAAGTGGCAAGAATGATAGGAAGTGGTGCAATGCTGTGCAAGGTGACTGTTTTGAAGAAGATGTTAAGACTTATACAAAAAAGTATTTTTTTTATTAAAC
The DNA here is from genome assembly GCF_001194135.2 of Octopus bimaculoides. NCBI lineage: Eukaryota > Metazoa > Mollusca > Cephalopoda > Octopoda > Octopodidae > Octopus > Octopus bimaculoides. The sequence goes on from NC_069009.1 coordinate 6,490,380, forward strand.
ATAACTAGTCCAAGACTCTTTTCATGCCACCTCTTACATTCTTTTACTTGTTTCAGTCATTTGACTGCGGCCATGCTGGAGCACCGCCTTTAGTCGAATCAAATCGACCCCAGGACTTATTCTTTGTAAGTCTAGCACTTATTCTATCGGTCTCTTTTTGCCGAACCGCTAAGTTACGGGGACCTAAACACACCAGCATTGGTTGTCAAGCGATGTTGGGGGGACAAACACAGATACACAACATATATACACATACATATATATATATAGATATATATATATATATATATCTGGAGCCTGGTGTTGCCATCCGGTTTCACCAGTCTTCAGTCAAATCGTCCAACCCATGCTAGCATGGAAAGCGGACGTTAAACGATGATGATGATGATGATGATATATATATACATATATACATATATACGACGGGCTTCTTTCAGTTTCTGTCTACCAAATCCACTCACAAGGCTTTGGTCCACCCGAGGCTATAGTAGAAGACACTTGCCCAAGGTGCCACGCAGTGGGACTGAACCCAGAACCATGTGGTTGGTAAGCAAGCTACTTACCACACAGCCATGCCAAAGATATCAACTTAACATCCCAAAACAACAACAACCACAACAACCCCAAAATCACTATCTCCACCACCACCGCTACCACTGGCGTCACCAACATCAACAACTACTACAAAAAATTTGTCCCTTGTTGATAATAAAAGACTGAAAATCCTCACCGAATTCTAGCAATTCCACTGCATAAGACAGAAATAGGCAACTATTTGCAGTATTTCTTCGTTATTAGAGTGTGCATATGTGTGTATATATGCGTGTATGTATGTGTATGTATAATATATGCATGTGTGAATATTTATATATATATGCACACACATTTATATACATTTATATACATACATATATATATATATATATATATATATATATATACACGTACATATAACTGTATATATATCTATCTATCTGTGTGTGTGTATATATATATTCTGCATATCTGTTTTTGCCATTCTTGAAATTCTAATACACTACAACCATTTCGTGTCTACTTTACACTTGGAAAGTATTTCATTTTTTTTTTTTTTTAAACAAATGTGCGCAAGAAGCATGTTTATGTATTTGTGTGTATACACACACTCACACATACACACACATAGATAATATATACATATATCTATCTATATATATATAGAGAGAGAGAGAGTGAGGGAGAGAGAGTTGTATCAATGTATATATATATATATATATATATATATATATATGTATATCATTGCTTGAATATGCATATTAATGTTTGTTGTTTGGTGAAGTTATATATAAAAATGTTTCTGTACACAC
>NC_069009.1:6495297-6496613 GCF_001194135.2 Octopus bimaculoides
TATATATATATATATATATATATATATATTTATATTTATATATATATATTAATCAATCTCTCTCGTATATATGTATCAATGTATAAATACACACACCCATATATACACACACATGCACACACAGACAGACTCGAATTTATCCACATACACACACACTCACAAATTTATACACACACACATACCCTTACACACATCTCTCAAGCATCCCCCCTCTCTTTCCTTTCATTCTCTTCTCTAACGTCTTTCTTTCTTTCCTTTCTCCCTTCCTATGTCTCTCTCTTCTTCTATTCCTCTTACTCCTCCCCCTTTGTCCTCTTTCTCTTCACTCTGTTTCTCACTCCTACTCTTTCCCTTCTCACAATCTTCTAATCTTTTACCCGTTTCAGTCAGTAGGCCACGGCCATGCTGGGGCATTACCTTGAAAATTTTTTAGCCAAATTAATCAACCCCAGCATTTTATTTCTAAGCTTAGTATTTATTCTGCTGGCCTCTTCTGCTGAAATGCAACATTACAGGGATGTAAACACACCAACACCAGTTGTCAAGTGGTGGTGGTGGTGGAAGTCAAATACAGACACAAAGACACACACATAAACACATATATGTGTATGTATATACACGATGGGCTTCTTTCAGTTTCCATCTGCCAAATCCATTCTCCAGGATTTGGCTGACCCAAAGGCTATAGTAGAGGACACCTTCCAAAGTGTCATGCGGTGGAACTGAACCTGGAATCATGTAATCATGTGGCTGGAAAGCAAGATTCTTACCACACAGCCATGCCTGTATCTACATTTTAAATGTGTGTGTCCAGCGGTCTATAAATCTATCTACCTTTCTTCTTACCTACAAACTGATCTACCTACTGACCAATCTATATCTTTCTGTCCATCTCACATATGCAAATGTATGTGTGTGTGTGAAAGTGTGTGTGTAAGTTTGTGTAAGTGTGTGTGTAAGTTTGTGTAAGTGTGTATGTGTGTATGTACGTGTGTGTGTATGTGTGTGTGTGTGTGAGTGAAAGTGTGTGTGTGAGTGAAAGTGTGTGTGTAAGTTTGTGCAAGTGTGTGTATAAAGGGAGCAAAAGAGAGTGAGAGAAAAAGAAAGTCAGAGAAACAAAGAGAGAGAGAAACAAAGAGAGAGAGAAAGAGAGAGAGAGAGAGAGAGAGAAAACAAAGAGAGTAAGAAAGAGGAACAAAGAGAATAAGAAAGGAACAAAGAGAGAGAGAGAGAAAAACAAAGCAGGAGAGAGAGAGAGGAACAAAGAGAGGGAGAGAGAAGATCAAAGAGAGAGAAAATGAAGAACAAAGAGAGAG
>NC_069009.1:6497215-6501122 GCF_001194135.2 Octopus bimaculoides
TATATATATATATATATATATATATATATATATATATATATATATGTATACATATATATATATATACATACATACACATAGATATTTATGCACTCACATGCACACACACATAAATATAGACATGCAGGACCCAAAGATTTTAAGAATAAATTATAAATACATATATGAATACATACATGAATATATTTAATGTGTGTGTGTAAATAGAAAAATAGACACAGACAGACAAACTGATAGATAGATAGATAGATAGATAGATAGATAGATAGACAGATAGATAGATACAGACAGAGAGACAGACAGACAGACAGATAGATAGATAGATAGATAGATAGATAGATAGATAGATAGATAGATAAAGATAGATATAGATAGACAGATAGATAAATAGATACAGACAGATAGATAGATGGACAGACAGATGGATGGGTGGGTAGATGGACCACGATCACTGCTATAAAGCAGGAAAGTATACTAGCCCCTATATATATTTAATACTCAATATTTCATATATTCAATAAGACATTCAATACTTCATGTCATTTTACTATTTATATTATATATTCCATATTCTATATCCCACATTAATTTTATAAGAATATAAATAAAACATAAAAAACAGACAGAGTTGGAGCTCTTTTAAATAATATATAAATATAGGTAAAAAGTATAGAGAGATAAAAAGCTTGTACATAGACACAATATCGAAAGCAAATCCTATCAGTAATCCTGGGGGGAAGAACATCTCTGGAAGATGATGAGCAATCTGGAAGACCTACCATGAGCATCATCCCTGGAATTGTGCTATTATGCATCAAGAATTTGTTCCACAGGGAGAGATTATCAATCAAGAGTTTTACTGTAATACTTTGAAGTATTTGAGGGAGGACATTTGGTGGAAGCGACCAGATCTGTAGAGCACAAAGAATTGGATTCTTCATGATCACAATGCATCCTGTCACCAAGCTCTCCTGACTCATGAGTTTCTTGCCAAAAACAACATGGCATTGTTTCCGTACTCACCCAATTCACCAGATTTAGCACCTGAGAACTTCCATCTCTTCCAAAAGATTAAAATGCAGCTCAGATGCTGCTGTTTTGACACAGTTGTTGGGATCCAGAGCAAATTGCAGAATGTCCTCAACTCGCTTATGGAAACGACTTCCAGATTCCAAAAGTGGCAGGAACACTGGAACCAATGTATTATTGTGCAAGGTGATTATTTCAAAGGAGATAATGTTAAAACTTAGGTAAATAAGTTATGATGAGCAATGACTCTGAAACTAGTCTCTGGATGTTGGCTTTGCTGGGTGGAGGTGCTTATCTTCACTTTGAAAACATAAGGACACAGGAAATGTGTCAAGGCCAACAGGAAAAGGTGTTTCCTAGGGCTAAATAACAGTAGCATTCTTCCCTAAATAACAGCAGCATTCTTCCCTATCACATTAAGTTGACAACATACTATCACTTTATCGTGCTGCTACAGCATTAATCCCTCTGAGAGGTTTAGAAATATATTATTTCCAAGTTATGTCTGTCTGCAAAAATTTACAGATCACGATTCTTTAAGGTAATATCAAAAGGTTACTGGATTAATTATGTGTGTGTGTGTGTGTCTGTCCATTATGCCTCAAGTTGTTAACTGAAATCTACTCATTTCAGTCATTAGACTGTGACCATGCTGGAGCACTCCTTGAAGGGTTTTATCTAAGCAGGTCAACCCCAGTATTTATTTTAAACTTATTGTATCATTCTCTTTTGTTGAACTGCTGGGTTAAAGAGATGTAATCAAACCAACACCAATTGTCAAACAATGAGGAAGACAAACATATACATACTTCCATACAGTTTCCCTACATACATAAGACAGTAGGGTGTGATTTAAGAAATATTTAACTGCTATTTCTAGCAAGAGTATCTACCATGTAGGGGTCTCACTCTCTTGATCATACATATATACACACATAAGACAGTAGGGTATGATTTGAAGGAGATTTCATTATTTCTACCAGATCTAGCTACTATATCGAGCCCCACCCCCTCACTGTCTTTCTCTCTCTCTCACACACACACACACACATATATATAGGGAGAATTCACAAAAAAAAAAAAACCAACAGAGGAAGACAGGTGGTGTAGAAAACAAACAGATGTATTAGTATAATGCTCGGGAAGTGAAAAAGTCTTTGACATTTTTAGCCTGCGCTCTTCCACAGAAAGGAACACAGAAAGAAACAAGGAGAGAAACAAGGAGAGAAAAAAATGTGTGTAGTGGTTAGTGATCTATCATGGCGAATGTATATATATGTATATATATATATATATATATATATATATATACAAACATAAGACAGTAAGGTATCATTTGGGGGGAGATTTGGCTGCTATTTCTAAGAGATCTAGCTATCATGTAGAGCTCTCCCTCATTATCTCATACATATATATATATTCTCAATCGCAGAATAATATAGCATTATTCTGCGATTGAGAATTTAAAATCACTTCTCTAACTTTCTAAGGCATCTCAACACTTCTAAAAAGCAAACTTCGTTTGTTTGTTTACGTTTGTCGTAATTTGAATTTAATATATATATATATATATATATTTCTGTGTGAGTTAGAGGTTGAGAAACCAACTAAGGGATAGTACCTATCCAATATACTGCTGGTAGTAGTGTACCCAATTATTCATAGCCAAGTGCTAGTTATTGCATGGCTATCTTGCAATTGGGTATTATATATGGGCAGGGGTAGAAAGTGGTTTACCCATGATTTATATGGCAAATAAGAAAGTGGAGAGGATATAAAATTGACATTTGAATAAATAGACGTACTGGAATGTGTACCAGCTGGTGTCTGTCGATTTTATATTCCCTCCACTTTCTTATTTGCTGGGTTTTTTTTCCCATACTGAACTACTTGGTAAAATCATTAATTATTAATTTATTAATAAATTAATAATTCTTTACTCTGTATCTATAATAATTATTCACTCCCTGATAGTAAACTGCAGATTTTCTGCGGTACTGCTTGTGATGCACATGGTGAACTTGAGGATGGATACAGACTTACTCGTCTATATGAATTCAGAAATGCTGTTTCTTTTATGTGATGTTCGATGTCACCTGATCGGGCATACTTGACTTTGTCAGCATTTTTGAATTTATAATCCAGAATATCATGCTGAAGAAGGAAATGAATTTTATACAACTCTAATCCCGAAACGCATACATGATTAACGAAGGCTGGTTGGTTTCGTTATTTTTTCTTCTTTTTGCCTGTGTGAGTTACGAGTATTGCTATCTGTGGAGATATTTTTGTAGTAGAAGAAATAGTATTTTAACTGGTATTTCTAAATTTTCGGTATGTAGAGAAGCAACTTTTGCTGATCCCTTAATTATGTATATAATTATAAAAAAACTTTTTTATAAGTTTTTGCTGATAATGGGTTTTTTTTTCCATACCGAACTACTTGGTAAAATTATTAATTATTAGTTTTATTAATAATTCTTTACCCTATATCTGTAATATATATATATATAGGAAACAACTATCTCATTCCAAGGTGAAAAACTAGAGGTAGTCGATAGCTTCCGCTATCTGGGCAACCAAGTTAGTAGTGGGGGTGGGTGCGCTGAAAGTGTAGCTGCTAGAATAAGAATAGCCTGGGCAAAGTTTAGAGAGCTCTTACCCCTGCTGGCGACAAAGGGACTCTCACTCAGAGTAAAAGGCAGACTGTATGACGCATGCGTACGAACAGCCATGCTACATGGCAGTGAAACATGGGCTGTAACTGCTGAGGACATACGTAAGCTCGCAAGGAATGAAGCCAGTATGCTCCGTTGGATGTGTAATGTCAATGTGAATACCCGTCAGAGTGTAAGTATGTTGAGAGAAAAGCTGAATA
>NC_069009.1:6504693-6512289 GCF_001194135.2 Octopus bimaculoides
TGTGTGTGTGTGTGTGTGTGTGTGTGTGTGTGTAGGCATGGGCCTGTGGTAAGATGCTTGCTTCCCAATCAGACAGTACAGGGTTCAGTCTGACTATGTGCCTTCTACTCTAGTGTCTTCTGCTATAGCCCCAGGCTGATCAAAGACCTATGAATGGATTTGCTAGACAGTGACTTTAAATTTTATGTGAACTTTATTATGAAGTAAATATCCTTGAATAACGTCAAATGTTTTACTTGTCTGTCTTCCATTTTTGATCTGTTTATGTACAAATAGAAGACAAAAAGACAATCAGTGACAAAAAGAAAAAGTCTGGAAGCTTAAGGATCCCCTGAATGGTCACAGGTTTAGGGACATATTACTTGAAGCATTTGATGAAAAAGAGGAGAATGCTGTGACATATAACGTGGAGGACAACTGGAGATTTCTATGGGACCTGTTGAGGGTCACTGACCAAATATGTGGCTGGTACAAAGTCCCTTCTTGACCTCTGGTGACTTGCTGGTAGAGTAGTGTAGTTGATGGGCCATTAAAGAAAAAAAAGCCAGCCTGGAAGAGTTGGAAGTGTGGTGGTAGCAGGGAACTGATCAGATGACCAGAAGGGAGACTAGGAGACAAGTATACATAGCCTAAGGAGAAGCAGGAAAGAAGTTTGCCAATCTTCTGTAGCATGAGGACCAAAGGTTTGAAGTGTTTCGGACTGCAAGACCGATTTGAAGTGTTTCGGATTGTAAGATAAAGCAATTAAGGATATGAAGCCAAGGAAAGTCTGCAACCCATGAGGAATCACCAGAGATGCTTAAAATATCTGGCCAAGGGGGATATAGCTTAGTCACCAGTATAGTTAATCAGGTTCTTTATGAGTTGAGTAGGCCATACCCAATGATTGGTGTAGTAGTGTTATAGTCAACTGCTGGAAAGACAAAGTTGATGTCTTTGACAGAAATACTTACAGAGGCATCAAATTGCTGAACCAGGTAATGAAAATCGCACAAAGGGTCATAGCTCAATTAATTAAGAAAAGAGTTAGCGTAGATGAGATGCAGTTTGGGTTTGTGTCAGGTAGGAGCATGACTGATGCTATATTCCTGGTTAGGTAACTGCAAGAGAAGTATTTAGCCAAAAATATAGCTCCGTGCTTGACATTTGTCAACATAGAGAAAGCCTTTGACAGGGTCCCCTGCTCCTTTATCTGGTGGTCAATGCAAAAGTTAGGAATAGATGAGTGGTTAGTGAGAGCTGTACAAGCCATGTACAGGGTTGCTGCCTGTAAGGTGAAGGTTGGCAGTGAGTACAGCAATGACTTCAATGTAGAGGTAGGAGTTCACCAAAGATCAGTTCTCGTCCTCCTCTTGTTTATCATAGTTCTCCAGGCCTTAAAGGAATTCAATACCAGCTGCCCTTGGAAGCTCCTCTATGCTGATGACCTTGTTCTTATAGCTGAATCACTACTTGACCTAGAGAAGAAGTTTCAGGTGTGGAAGCAAGGCTGGGAATCTAAGGGTCTTAGAGTTAATTTAGCAAAAACCAAAGTTCTAGTAAGTAGGAAAACAGATAAATCTCAATTCCCTTCAGGGAGATGGATCCTCTCGATATGTAAGAAGGGTGTTGGTAGAAACTCAGTGTTGTACCCAATGCAAGCTCTGGACACATATGAGGTGTAGCAGTATCTCCTACAGAGCGAAAGGCAGATTGTATGATGCCTGGGTACATACAGCTATTAAGTCAGAAAACAAACAATTCACAAGTCCCTTCAATATGTAAAAACGATGTTGGTAGAAACTCCATATGTTGACTACTGAGGACTTGCAATGGCTTGAATGAAATGAAGCTGGCATGCTCCACTGGATGGGTTATTGTCAGTGTGCATGTGCAACAGAGTGTAAACGATTTAGAAAGGGAAAAATGGGTGTGAGTGGCATCAGATGTTATGTGCACTGGTTTGGTCATGTGATGCATATGGGTGAAGACGGCTGGATAAAGTACCAAGCTTTAATTGAGGAGGGGACTTCTGGAATGGGTAAACCCAGGAAGACATAAATCTTGAAACAGAGCCTTACTGAGGAAAGGACAAGGGTCCGGGAGACGTATGGAGACGTATCGATTTGCTGTACTTGAGAAGATTTGTCAAGCCCAGTAAAATCACTGTCATCCATCCATACCGACTCTATGTATGCGTCTGTGAATATATGTATATATATATATATATATATATATAGGTGTGCATCGATGCTTATTTCTTCGTGTATGTGTGTGTAATGAAAGTGGAGTGCAGAGAAGGGGTCAGACTGATCCAATATTTCACACAGTTGCTCAGTCTTTATATGATTTGATTAGAAAGTTTGAAACAGATGGTGGTATAGTTGTGGTGGTAGTGGTGTGGTAGCTGTGTTGTTGTGGCAGTGGCAGTAGTAGTGTTAGTGGTGTTGATGTTGTTGGTTGTAGTGGTGGTGTTGTAGGTGTGGTGGTTGTAGTGTAGTGGTAATGGTGGTGGTGTAGTGGTAATAGAGTTGGTGGTGTGGTGGTGGTGGTATAGGTGTTAGTGACATAGTGTTTGAGGAGTTTTGGTGATGGTAATGGCAATGCTGATGGTACTGGTGCACTTGTGATTATGATGATAGTGATGGTGATGACGGTGATAGTAGTGATGATACTGATGGTGATCGTGGTGGTGGTCGTGGTGGGAGAGACTGTGATAGTTTTATTGTTGTTATTGCATAAATATAACTATGCCATAGCCTGAAGAAGCAAATATGAGACACACTAGGGTGGGTGGGGAAGAGGGTGGTGATGCAGGAGTGGGGTGCGGAGGGGAGGGCAAGGAGGTAGAAGACAAGGGGTAGAGCAACATATATGAACAATAATAATAATAATAATTATTATTATGATGATGATGATGATGATGATGATGATGATAATAATAGATTATGACAGAAAGAACAAGAGAGAAAGAGGCACAACAATGAGCTTAAATTGAATATTGGAGGAGGGGTATGTGCATATATGTGTATATGTACATATACACACATTTTTATATAAAGATTTATAAAGAAATATATATTTATACATTCATCTATGAATTTTTATATGTAACTACACACACACACACACACACATATATATATATATATATAGATATATAGATATATTTGTATATATACATATATATATATATGTATATATACATACGTGCATACACATATATATAGATGCATACATATATATATATATGTTCATACACATATCTACATACACAGAAATGTAAATACATACATGCATACATCCACCCATCCATCCATCCATACATACATACACACATATATACACGCACATACACAGATGCATACATTCATGGCTACATGCATAAATATATACATGTAAAGAGACACATGGGGAAAGAGAGAGAGAGAGAGAGTGAGAGAGAGAGAGAAGGGGGATGTTTTGGGTTTTAGTTATTTTTGAAAGAAATGGTGGTGCTTTGAGAGAATATAGATTGGATCCCCCCAAAAAATAAAAGGCCTAAAATATGAAGAATATAGGGAGAAGCACATTTATTCATGGGGAACATCGACTGCATTCATCTTGTGGTTCCTTGGAACCAAGGCCAATCTATACCTCTGGCCACTTCATCTGGCTGTTCCTTCTTCCCCAGAATGACATCCCACTATAACCTCTTATTCACTGTTGCATATAATTTTGCTCCAGCTGACACAGCATCAAAGTTAATCTCATCAAGAAGACTCTCAAATGCACTGATGACATTAGTCTTAGAGTTCTTGGGAACCATTGTGGCATCAACATTGCTAAACTATACCCCACACACCACCTCTGATCACTTCATCTGGCTGTTCCTTCTTCCCCAGAATGACATCCCACGGGAATCTCTTAATCTTTATTGAATATGTCTTTGCTGCAGCTGGCCTGGCATCAAATTTCATCTTTCAAGAGAAATATCAAATGTATCAGTCACATTATTTTTTGGAGTCCCTAGGAACTGTTGTGACCCCAGCGTTACTTGGAAAGGCCAAACCATACTTTGTACTCCACTTCTGATCACTTCATCTATTCCTTCTTCCACAAAATGTCATCCCACTAGAATCTCGTACTGCACATATTTTTGCTATGGCAAGCCTGGGATGAAATTCCATCTCTTCAAGTGGAAGAATGGAAGTGCTGACCACATTGGTCTTGCTGGGTCTGGGGACACCGTATGCATATAAACCTTTCCACCAAACCAAATCATTCACACACACACACACACATGACAAACTTGGCCACCAGGAAAACAAGACAAAACCAATACTTTAACTGATCAAAAATCAGATCCATTCACAGAAAAAATGAAAAATACACCAGATTCCAAAAATGCTATTACAAGCAAAAGTCCCTGCACACGGAAAGAGAATCACAGAAATTATAAACCAACCTCCTTTTTTTTTTATTATCTTCATTTCTCCCTTGTTTTTCTCCCTCTTGACTGAAACTTTAATGATCCACATTTTTTATTGACCACTACTAACACTATTGAATTTTGTGCGTTTAAACAAGATGATCCACATCTTTTTATATTATTGGCTGTTATGAACATTTAAACTTTTAATACATAATTTTAAATTTTTACCATCGATAAACAAAAGACATCATAGAAACTTAGTTTGGTAAACATGTAAATAAATTTATTTAAAAACAATTACAAGTCTTTCAAATTTAGGTGCATCTTCAACAACAAATTTGTCTATATTTTTTCCTGCAAGGAAATACACCCCCCTCTTTTGTTTATATATATATATATATATATATATATGCATATATTTGTGTGTTTGTGTTTGTCCCCCCACCATCGCTTGACAATCGATGTTGGTGTGTTTGCGTCCCCATAACTTAGCGGTTTGGCAAAAGAGACTGATAGAATAAGTACTAGGCTTACAAAGAATAAGTCCTGGGGTCGATTAGTTCAACTAAAGGCAGTGCTCCAGCATGGCCACAGTCAAAATGACTGAAACAAGTATAAGAGTAAATGAGTAATAGAATAAAAAAAAATTATTGGGGTCAGTTTGTTTGACTAAACCCTTCAATGCAGTGCCCCAGCATGGCCACAGTCTAGAGACAGATAAAAGATGTATGGCGTCATTCTGATTTTTGTTGTTCTCCATGTGTGGCCTAGTGGTTAGGGTATTACACTCACAATTGTCAAACCATGGGTTCGATTTCCTCTTCATGTTGTAAAATGTGACTAAAAGAGGATGAGGTAGAACTTGCGCTCTGACCTAGCAAATAGTGCCCCAGCATGGCCAGAGACTAATCAGGGAAACGAGTAAAAGATAAAAGAAGTCATTATTCTGAATTTTGTTGTTCCCCATGTGTGGCCTAGTGGTTACGGAGTTACACTCATGACTGTCAGACCATAGGTTCGATTTCTAAACTGGGCGTGTGTTGTATTCTTGAGCAAAGCACATCTCTCTCCATGTGATAAAAGCTGACAAAAAACAAAATGGGCTGAGGTAGGATTTGCCCTTCAACCCAGCAGATGGTGCCCCAGGATGGCTGCAGTTTAATAAGGGAGACAAATAAAAAACTAAAAGAATTCACTGTTCTGATTGTTTTTCCATTCCCCATGCACATGACGATCTATAATCAATTAAATGCTGTTCTGTTATGCAATCATTGATATGTTTACGCCACCAGCCAGACACTGTAAAATCTCATTTCTCAGCTCAATTCCCAACAGAGTCCCCTTTCTCTTCACAGCCATGGTAACAGCAACAAACGGTATTCTAACATACAAACTCAGAGTAAAGTAGAAGCATCAATGAAGACATTATTGATTTTTGCTATTGATTTTTAAATCCATCAACATGTTAGTCAATTTTTTATGCGTTAGATTTTATTTTAATACTGTTTAAAGTAATCGACCAAAATGAAACTGCGGGACAAATCAATAAGGCTTACTTTTAGAGAGCTGTAAAAGAGAGACGTGTTACCCTTGTACCAGTAATGATAACACCTCTTTGATGTAACATTTTACGTGTTTTTCATTAATTTAAATCTATTTTTAATTATTGGAAACAAAAGACGAAATTGCATCAGGGGCTGGTGTTATGCACAAGGCAATCTTACTGATCCCTGGGGGTAGTAAAAGTAAGAAACAGCAGCCAGGGATGGTGCCAAGCACATGGCAAACCTACTGACCCAGTGGGATGGTGGTGCTAAAATTGTGGGCGTCACAAAATATCTTGCACAAAATTTCTTAATCCAATTAAAAATATGCAAACTTAGTGGAACGAATGTTACCAGGGTAACAAGAGACAATATTTCCTAATAGTTTATTATCACCAATAGGCATGGCTGTGTGGTAAGAGGCGACGAGCTGGCAGAAACGTTAGCACGCCGGGCGAAATGCTTAGCGGTATTTTGTCCACCGCTATGTTCTGAGTTCAAATTCCGCCGAGGTCGACTTTGCCTTTCATCCTTTCAGGGTCAATAAATTAAGTACCAGTTACGCACTGGGGTCGTTGCAATCGACTTAATCCCTTTGTTTGTCCCCTCTATGTTTAGCCCCTTGTGGGCAATAAAGAAATAAGAGGCTTGCTTCCTAACCACATGGTTCTGGGATCAGTCCTACTGTTGTGACACCTTGGACAAATGTCTTCTACCATAGCCTCAGTCTGACCAAAGCCTTGTGAGTGCATTTAGAAGATAAAAACCAAAAGAGGCCTGTTGTGTGTGTGTGTGTGTTTGTCTCCCACCACTGCTTGACAACCAGTGTTGGTGTGCTTATGTCCCCATAACAGCAGTTTGGCAAAAATGATCAATGGAATAAGTACCATGTTTAAAAGGAAAAGAAGTCCTGGGGTCAATTCATTTAACTATAAATTCTTCAAGGAGATGTTCCAGCATGGTCGCAGTCTAATAGCTGAAACAAGTAAAATATAAAAAGGAATAAGATCAGCTTCTGGGGTGAAGAACTTATCCAAAGTTTATGATGCTTCATCTCCTTGTGCAGCTCAGTAAAGGAATTGAACTCGTAAACTCCTTTTGCAATTCTTTACATTACCTTCACGATTGGAATCATTCATCATCATCATCATCATCATTGTTTAACGTCCGCTTTCCATGCTAGCATGGGTTGGACGATTTGACTGAGGACTGGTGAAACCGGATGGCAACACCAGGCTCCAATCTAATTTGGCAGAGTTTCTACAGCTGGATGCCCTTCCTAACGCCAACCACTCAGAGAGTAAAAACCAGCAGACCTTCGTCAATAAGTGCCTTAGTTGATAAGCGCTAACCCTTTAGCAATAATTTTGGTAGTCAATTCAAGTGGTGTAGTTGGAATTCCTGTAGTCTCATCTGTATTCTCAATTTGTTTTTTTTTTCTAAAAGCATCAGCTCCATATTAGATAAACTTTCCTTATGGGACACTTCCAACTCCATCATCTCATTCTCGGTGCCTGATGGAACGTCTTCTTTGCTGGTAGGAGTGAATTCACATCAACAAGTAATGACCAACTAGACTGTCATCTGGGTGATATTTGTCCGTAGAGGAAGAGACACCACAAAGAATGTTGTGTATCAATGTCCAAATTCTTCTGTAGC
>NC_069009.1:6512416-6515147 GCF_001194135.2 Octopus bimaculoides
CTGTCTATAAAACCCATAGCGTATCTCAGAATATCAGCCTTAGTTGTAAAGAGAACTGGTGAAGCCACTTGTGGAAGAAAGAAGGAAAGAAGACATGCGATAAAAAGATCACATGATGCTAAAACCTGCCACATGATTTATATATTTGTTTTTACTAATTTCACTCACTGAACTGTGGCCATGCTGGGGCATCACCTCGAAGAGCTTAGTTGAAGTCAACCTCTGTAACTTAACTTTCTTCAGACTGGTATTTATTATATTGGTCTCCTTTTACAAAAATGCTAAGTTATGAGATGTAAACAAACCAACACCAATTGGTAAGCTGTTCAGGGTGGGTGTTGACAATCACAAGCACATATACGCATATCTATGTGTGTGTGTGTGTGCATAGGGGCCCCAGAATCACCATCTGTGTTATTTATTTACTACCCACAAGGGACTATACACAGAGGGGACAAACAAGGACAGGCAAACGGATTAAGTCGATTATATCGACTCCAGTGCGTAACTGGTACTTATTTAATCGACCCCGAAAGGATGAAAGGCAAAGTCAACCTCGACAGAATTTGAACTCAGAACGTAGCGGCAGACGAAATACCGCTAAGCATTTCACCCGGCATGCTAACGCTTCTGCCAGCTCACCGCCTGTGTATAGAGTGTCAGTGTACACTCACTGTGAATAGAGTGTCAGTGTACACTCACTGTGAATAGAGTGTCAGTAGATGGCTCAGACTGCTAAGCGGTCTGCTGCATAGGAGCCACACTGTTATCACCAAGCGCTGTGTCCATAATGGTCTCACACACATCAGAGAGCTGCTGCATAGGGGTCCCAGCATTAGGATCTGCATGCACAGTATCAATATTGCGCTCAGACAAATATGTGAACTGCTGCATAGATGCAACCTGCATTCAGTTACGTGTTGAAACAGTTACAAGACCCTCATTGATACTCAAGAAAATATAAAGTACTGTGTATAACAGAGGTTTGCAACTGGGGTCCATAGAAGAATTTTGTGAGGTTCACATAGCAAAATAGCAAACTGGGAATCCACAATATTATTTTAAAGGTCACTGGAAAAATTTTGCTTTAGATGTTATGTATTGCAAGAAACAGCTAAGTTTCTTTCTCTGACGCTTTACAGAGATCAACCTGCACAAATTAATGTATGAAAAACAATGAAGGAATCTTAAAAGAAGTTTCTCTAAAACTAGCTTTTACACATCGAATGGCTTGGGGGTCCACCAGAATAAAATAGTAATCAAAGGGGTTCATAGGTAAAAAATGGCTGAGAACCCCTGAAGTATAAGAATAAAATCCCCATTCCTCCACCCTTATAGCATGTCATAATGATTGCATCCTTTTCAAGTAGTTATTTGTTAGGGTTTTGTAGACTAAACTAATAATCCTTCCTAGTCTAGGCATAAGGCCTGAAATTTGGGGGGAGGGGGCCAGTCGATTAGATCAACCCCAGTATGCAACTGGTACTTAATTTATCGACCCTGAAAGGATGAAATCAAAGTTGACCTTGGGGACTAAACTAATAATGCCAAAGATAGATAGATAGAATCAACAGATTCTAATGGCTACAGTAAATTCTGATTTTGCTGATAAGCAGGATAATATTCCAAAGAATAACACTGCCAAACTGTAGTTCTACTCTAGTTCTTCCTGAAAATACATCTTTGCAAGACAGAAAGTTAATTTTTTTCTAGGATGGAAATGGATACACCTACCTTCTGTTTCTGCAGTCAAATTGACATCTTCTAGATTGGATCCAAGATGGATGCCCTGGTCACATGACAATAGTCCTGATAAATTAAAAAAAAAAAATTTTTAATCATGGTAGCACAGTTTTATTATAATTTTTCAGTTTTTGTCTCCTTTTGCATGGAATTGTCCTGATTTTCCTACTCATTCTTTTATATTCAAACTTTTTCTTATAACCAAAATTATTTACTACATGTTCACCTTTTAATATCTTACTAAATTTCCTTTCCCTTCTAGAGAAAAATATCTTATTAATTTCATTCTTATTGTCTTCCATATTTAAATTTTTTTTCAAAATTGGCTCTGCACTTTGAAATGCTGTTTTAAACATGGAATTCTTTTAACCTCATAAGCAAGCTTAATATCTGCATTAATTAAAAAGTTGTACATATATTAATACAGACATATAAGTAATTCATTATTTATTATAAAATATAGAATAAATTATTTAAACATGTTTATTGAATTGCGAAACAATTGTTGTTGAACAAGAATATTCAATGACAAAATAAATTTTATCATAGTATATTTCTCGCTATATCTATCTATCTATCTACCTTTTTTCTTTATGGCCCACAAGGGGCTAAATGTAGAGGGGACAAACAAGGACAGACAAAGGGATTAAGTCGATTACATCGACCCCAGTGTGTAAATGGTACTTAATTTATCGACCCCTAAAGGATGAAAGGCAAAGTCAACCTCTGCGGAATTTGAACTCAGAACGTAACAGTTGATGAAATACCACTAAGCATATCGCCCAGCATGGTAACGTTTCTGCCAGTTCACCACCTTGTCTATCTATCTATCTATCTATCTATCTATCTATCTACATATCTACCTACCTATCTATCTATCTATATATATATATATCATCATCATCATCATCATCGTTTAACGTCTGCTTTCCATGCTAGCATGGGTTGGACGATTTGACTGAGGACTGGTGAAACCGGATGGCAACAC
>NC_069009.1:6516443-6517421 GCF_001194135.2 Octopus bimaculoides
ATATATACATATATACGACGGGCTTCTTTCAGTTTCCATCTTCCAAATTCACTCACAAGGCTTTGGTCGGCCTGAGGCTATAGTAGAAGACACTTGCCAGTCAGTGGGACTGAACCCGGAGCCATGTGGTTCGTAAGCAAGCTACTTACGACACAGTCACTCTTACGCCTATTTATATTTATATTTATATGTATGTATATATATATATATATGTGTCTGTGTGTACATATATGTGTCTGTGGGTGTGTATATATATATGTATATATGTAAGGTGACCAAGTCACTAGTGGGGGTGGATGCTCTGAAAGTGTAGCTGCTACAATAAGGATAGCCTGGGCAAGGTTCAGAGTGATCCTACCTCTGCTGGTGACAAACGCCCTCTCTCTCAGAGTAAAAGGTAGACTGCATGATGCCTGTGTCTGAACAGCTATGCTACATGATAGTGAAACATTGGCCGTGACTGCTGAGGACATGTGTAAGCTTGCAAGGAATGAAGCCAGTATGCCCCACTGGATGTGTAATGTCTGTGTGCATACATGACAGAGTGTAAACGCACCGAGAGAAAAGTTGAACTTAGGAAGCATCAGATGTGGTGTGCAAGTATGGTATGGTCATGTGCTGCGAATGGATGAGGACAGCTGTGTGAAAAAGTATCACAGCCTAGCAGTTGAGGGAATCTGTGGAAGAGGTAGACCCAGGAAAACCTGGGATGAGGTGGTGAAGCACAACCTTCAAACGTTGGGCATCACCAAGGCAATGACAAGTGACTGAGACCTTTGGATTTATACTGTGCTTGAGAAGGCCCAGCAAGCCAAGTGAAACCATAACCGTGGCCTATGCCAGTGCTGTATAACCAGCCCATCTAAGAGAACCCTTCATTCATTGGACAATAAAGTATGCTTGCAAAGACCTTTTGAGGCAAATGAAATTGCTGTCATGGCCAATGACAGTACTGTCTGATTGGCACCCGTGCCAGTG
>NC_069009.1:6517431-6518945 GCF_001194135.2 Octopus bimaculoides
GGCCGCTGACTGGCTCCCATGCCAGTGGCACATAAAAAAGCACCATTTGAGTGTATTTGTTGCCAGTGCTATCAGACTGGCTCCTGTGCAGGTGGCACGTAAAAAGCACCATTTGAGCATGGCCGACGCCAGTATCGCCTGACTGGCCCTCATGCCAGTGGCACGTAAAAGCACCCACTACACTCTCGGAGTGGTTGGCATTAGGAAGGGCATCCAGCTGTAGAAACTCTGCCAGATCAGATTGGAGACTGGTGCAGCCTTCTAGCTCGCCAGCCCTCAGTCAAATCATCCAACCCATGCTAGCATTGAAGCGGACGTTAAACGATGATGATGATGATATGATGGTGTGTGTGTGTGTGTGCGTGTATATACATATATATATGTGTGTGTATATATACATGTTTGTATACGTGTGTGTGTATTTATATATATATATGTGGTGTTTGCGACTCAGTATGAGCAATATATATATGTGATGGGCTTCCATTCAGTTTCTATCTATCAAATTTACTTGCAAAGCAAATTTACTCACAGGGCTACAGTAGAAAATACTGCATGACCATCCAGAATATTTTTTCTATCGCATGTATTGCTTGCTTATCTAAAGACAGTAAGGTTTGGCATGAGAGAAATTTAGCTGCAATATGAATTCGACCTCGTGATGACATAGAGAAACAATTTCCTTAATGGAGGTAATGGTGATGGAGGTGCTGGTCATGTTAGTAGTAGTGGTGGAATGGTGGTTGTGGTGATGGTATTAGTGTTGGGGTGGTGATAGTAGTGTTTGTGGTGGTAGTGGTAGTCGTAGCAGTGGCGGTGGTAGTAGTAATGGTGGTGATTTTTGTGATGGTAGCAATCGTTGTAGTAGTGGTGGTGGTGGTGGTGTTAGAGTCAGTGTTAGTGCTGGTTAGTTGGTTGGTGAGGTATTTTGTCAGTCAGTTGTTATCGGTGGTGGTGGTCGTGCTGGAACAACAATTAAATAAGGTTACAAAGAAATAGCTCGAAAAATTGTCCAAGCCATTAATACAAGCCTGAAGACATTTTACAGCAAAGTTAGTGACACAGAAGCAAGAAATAAGGTAGGCTTCAGGATAGAGGACGCTGGAGATGCTAGGGAATGGTCGGGGATGGTTAGCATCAAATGAGGAGGGTGATTGCAGGGGATTAACAGAGCAGAGAGTCCAAGAGACAGTCGCTTGTAAAAGACACAGAAAATATTTTTTCTTTTTATACAAGCAGGGGAAAGACTGGTGTTGGTGTTGCTGTTGTTGGTGGTGGTGGTCGTGGTGGTGCCTGACGGGGAGTAGCTGTGTGGCGTGGTGTGGTCTTGGTGGTTTGGTGTCTGATGTTAGTGGTGGTGGTGATGCTGGTGGTAGTTTCGGTGGTAGCATTGTGGTGATGGTGGTGGTTGTGGTTAAGGTGACGATGGTGGTGTTGGTTGCAATGGTGTTGGTGGTGGTGGGGATGGAGGTAGTGGTGGTGGTGGTGGTGGTGGTGGTTGCCGTGGAGATGAT
>NC_069009.1:6519546-6520996 GCF_001194135.2 Octopus bimaculoides
TATTAAATTAAAGGGAAACGGTATTTAATTAGCGAAGGAAATCTTTATAATTTTTAATACAGTTTTCATATGCGCAGCACAACATTTTCGCTAAAGACTTCCCCGCCACACCAATCCACCTTTCCCCTCCACCCCCAATACCCATCCCTTCATATTTTCCCCCTCTTCTCTACTGTACCACCTCTTCCTACTTCTTCATCCTCTTCCTTTCTCCTCCTCATCTTTGTCTTTCTCCTCTGAACCTTCTTCCTCTCCCTCTTCCTTCATCTTTTCCTCTACCCCTTCATCCTCC
Organism: Octopus bimaculoides; assembly: GCF_001194135.2. Taxonomy (NCBI): domain Eukaryota; kingdom Metazoa; phylum Mollusca; class Cephalopoda; order Octopoda; family Octopodidae; genus Octopus; species Octopus bimaculoides. Next base: position 6,519,839 of record NC_069009.1, read on the forward strand.
TTTCTTCCTTGTCCTCTTCTTTCATCTTTTCTTCCTCCTCTTCCTTTTCCTCCTCTTCATATTCCTCTCTTCCTTGTCTTCTTCCTTCTCCTTTTCCTCCTCCCCTCTCCCTTCTCTTCCTCCACTTCATCTTCTTCATTCTCCCCCTCTTCCTTGACTTCCTCCCCTTTCCCCTCTTCCTCCCCTTCCTCCCCTTCACCTTTCACTTTATCATCCACTTTGTCCTCTCTTCCATGTCTCTTCTTCTTCATCCTCATCATCTTCCACTTTGTCTTCCTCTTCATCCTCCCCTCTTTCCTCATTCACCTCCTTCTCCCCTTCCTCCACCTCTTCTTCCAAACATGACCATCCAACCTCATTTTCTTGTGTGCAGAGGCAAAGGACAGTCACATGCAGGCATGGTTCTGAGGTTAATAAGATTTCGTTGCAATCATATGGTCTCAGGTTCCATCCCACTGTTTAGCATTTGAACAAATGTCCTCTGGTACACGGAAACTAAAAGAAGCCCATCATGTGTGTGCATGTGTGTAATCTTTTATTTGTTTCAGTCATTTGACTGCAGCCATGCTACAACACTGCCTTGAAGGGTATTAGTCAAGCAAATTGACCCCAGAGCTTACTTTTTTAAAGCCTAACACTTATTCTATGAGTCTCGTCTCTTTTGCTGAACTGCTAAGCTATGGCGATGTAAACACATAAACACCAATTGTCAAGTGGTGACGAGAGAACAAACATAGACAAAAAGGCATGCACACACACATATACGCAGTGGGCTTCTTTCAGTTTCTGTCTACACTTTGGTCAACTTAGAACTGAACCTAGAACTAAGTGATTGAGAAGCAAGCTTCTTACTGCACAGCTATACCTGCGTCTATACACACACACACACACACATATATATATATACTCTTTTACTCTTTTACTTGTTTTAGTCATTTGACTGCGGCCATGCTGGAGCACTGCCTTTAGTCAAGCATATCGACCCCAGGACTTATTCTTTGGAAGCCTAGTACTTATTCTATCGGTCTCTTTTGCCGAACCGCTAAGTGACGGGGATATAAACACACCAGCATCGGTTGTCAAGCAATGCTAGGGGGACAAACACAGACACACAAATCATCATCATCATCATCATCATCATCGTTTAACATCCGCTTT
>NC_069009.1:6521574-6522334 GCF_001194135.2 Octopus bimaculoides
GAATGACCATGGGATTGCACCTAGAAAGTTACCTCCAAGGCACAATTCCGGGCAAGGTTGTTTATGGAAGACCAGCAGTCGCCCATGCATACCAGCCTCCCCACTTCATGCCACTGATGCCATCCAAGGGAAAGGCAATGAGCTTGATACAGCTTGGTACCTGTGACGTTGCAACTCATTTCTACAGGTGAGTGAACTGGAGCAACGTGAAATAAAGTGTCTTACTCAAGAACACAACACGCAGCCCGATTCGGGAATCGAACTCACAACCTCTCGATCGCAAGCTTGATACTCTAACCACTGAGCCATGCACCTTCACACACACACACACACACACACATATGTATATATAAATTTAAGCAGCTACAAGGCCATTTAGGAAAAATCTAGTCATCACTAATTGAGACTGTGGGTGCTAAAGGCATAGTTGTTGTCAGAAATAAGAGTTAAAACAATTAAATCTTCATGCAAAGCATATATAAATGTGATTTTAATGCAAGTATAAGAATTTTGACTCATTTCTCTAACAATAACTGTGCTTCTGGTACCCACAGTAATAATTTGCTATGACTAAATTGTTTGTGTGTGGTTAGAAGCTTGCTTCCCAACCACATGGTTCTGGGTTCAGTCCCACTGCGTAGCACCTTGGGCAAGTGTCTTCTGATATAGCCTTGGGCCAACTAAAGCCTTGTGAATGGATTTGGTAGACAGAAACTAAAAGAAGCCCGTCGTATATATGTGTATGTATATATATATATAT
>NC_069009.1:6526401-6527232 GCF_001194135.2 Octopus bimaculoides
TATACACACATATATATAAAACAACAGATGGACAATGGTTCACTCACTGCAGCTTTACTAGTCAGGGAATAATGAAGTAGCACAAACTGGTGACATTTGGAATGTTTTAAATGTGTAATTTGTGTATATTGCCCAGATGAAAACGTTTCTTTTTTTTTTTTTCACATTATGTAATATCCTTGTTAATCAATTAAAAAAATCCGTTGGAAACAGCTGTGGTGAATGAACCATTATCCAGCTGTTATTTTTATACGTTATTCACCTTATTTGGAACCTGCTATTAGCGTGGATCCCAAGTCTATAAAGTGCAGTACAGTTGGTGCAGTGTGTGTTCCAAAATGCAGCCTTGGGATTCATAAGCTACTCAGTCAGCTGCAGTTGATTGTATACACAACAGGAATAATTATCTGTCTATACGTCAATATGTAAGAATTTGTTCCTATGCTTTCATAAGATACACAATTCCTTTTATTTAACCTGACCCATGCTTTATCATTTAAATACCTGATTAACTTAAACCCTGAACACTTATATATATATACATATATATAATAATATTATTAGGGACAAAATCCAAAATTACAGGTAAAAAACTCAATTAAAATCAATTTATAAAAAATTAAAATTAAATTGAGCCTTATAGATAAAGTATATATAAAATATATATAGTTTTCGGGAAAATAACCAATTTTCAAGAACTCATCGATGAAAATCCACTATCACATATAGAAAAATTAATAATTAAAAGCACAATAAATGAGTATAATATAAAGTAAAGTAAATATCATAAGATAAATATAATAAGATAAATATAATATAATATTTATTGTG
>NC_069009.1:6527700-6530258 GCF_001194135.2 Octopus bimaculoides
TGTATACACAACAGGAATAATTATCTGTCTATACGTCAATATGTAAGAATTTGTTCCTATGCTTTCATAAGATACACAATTCCTTTTATTTAACCTGACCCATGCTTTATCATTTAAATACCTGATTAACTTAAACCCTGAACACTTATATATATATACATATATACGACAGGCTTCTTTCAGTTTCCGTCTACCAAATCCACTCACAAGGCATTGGTCGGCCCGAGGCTATAGTAGAAGGCACTTGCCCAAGATGCCACGCAGTGGGACTGAACCCGGGACCATGTGGTTTGTAAGCAAGCTACTTACCACACAGCCACGCCTACGCCTATATATTACTGATTACTCTGCCATGTTGTCATTCATATATATATATATGAATGACAATATGGCAGAGTAATCAGTGCAGGAAAAAATGCCTTGCTAAATTGTCCCAACTGTTTGCCATAAGTTCAAATCCCCATTGATATCAACTTTATTTTTTCATCCGCTTGGGGGTCATTAAAAATGTATCCCTCCTGTGTGGTGGATAAGCAGAACTGTTAGGAATGGTTAAGGAAAGGTATCTTGCAATATCTGTCCTGGGAATTTGGGTTTCTGGAAACATCTGGGAGGACATGTACTAAGCTGTGTGTCCATGAGAATAGCGAAAGACTTGGTCTGATGTACTAAGCTATATCAGACCAAGTCTGCCGCCAATCTCTTGGACAAGCATCAATGGCACAAGAATGGAGAATTGCATGTATGGACAAACATACACACACACACATACAAAAAACAAGAAACCAGTACGAAATTCACATGCAAGTGGTTGAGTATTCCACAGATACATGTAGCATTAATGTAGTTCTGAGGGAGATTCAGCATGACACCGAATGTGACAAGGCCAGCCCTTTGAATTATAGGTACAACTAATTTTTCTCAGTTGAGTGGACTGGGGCAACGTGAAATAGAGTGTCTTGCCCAAGGACACAAAACACCACCAAAAATTGAACTCATGACTTTATAATTGTGAGCCAAATACACTAATCACTGACCCACCCACACACCTTCACTACACACACACACAAATACACACATCTCTCTATATTGGAATTGTTATTTATGACTTAGTTGACAGTGACTTCGGAGTTGGCCAGGTCTGACCAAATCAAGTACTAGCAAACTTTGAACTCACTGTCAATAAAATTATCAATAATAATAGAGATGTGAGTTTGCATGTGTGTGTATGTATATATATATATATATATGTGTGTGTGTGTGTGTGTGTGTGTGTGTTTGCATACACACAGATGCTGAAGAAATCAATATGGCCTAAAACTCAAACAAAAGGACTTGATAATAAAAGATGAAACATGAGCACACTCGTGTTTTAATAATGCATGTTTGAAAGAAACAATGTCCCACACATATATGTGTGTATGTACATACGTATATGTGTGTGTGTGTGTGTGGAGGGGGTGACCATGATGCTTTCAAATCATGTATTAATAAGAGTGCAAGTCTGTTCAAGCCTCATCCTTTGTTGTTTAGGAACTATGTGTGTGTGTGTGTGTGTGTGTGTGTGTGTGTGTATACAAATGTACATAAACATACACACACATATATAGATATACATGCAGATGCATATATACACATATAGGATTATATATATATATATATATACATACACATAGGCATACATACATATACATACGCATACATATGTACATATATATACACATGCCTATATATATTCAAATTTATACACATACATATACACATGCATACTTATATACATACATGCATATATATATATATATATATATATATATATATATATATATATATATATATATATACATACATGTATATACTTCCACATATATACGTACATACATATATTTATGCGTGTGTATATATATATATATATATATATATATATACTATATATATACTCACACACTTATAATATATATACATACACAGACACACTCATATATATACATATACACACAAAGGCCTCTTCCCTGCTATGTATCTTGTCGTTGAAACAAAATGGACAGATGGTGAACACACTATTTGCCATCCCATACAAAAAGTATTGTTTTCGCTGGAGCAGACGTTCAGTGCGTCTCTGCCTCTCTTTCTTAATATTTCTATATTTATTTCTGCTCTTCTTCGTGGAAAACGAAATTAATTTTTATTCCATGATTTCGTGTTCCACCATTTCAAAACAAAAGGAGACGTTCTTGGCCGCATTTTGGAGAGCATATTGAAATATAGATTAGGACTGCTGATGGTGCTGATGGTGTGGCAGGTAGCTGTGCTAGTGGTGGTAGCAGTTGTAGTGGTTGTGGTGGTAGTAGTAGTGGTGGTGGTAGTAGTGGCGATGGTGGTGGTGGTGGTGGTGGTGGTAGTAGTAGTGGTGGTGGTAGTAATAATAGTGGTGATGATGGTTGTTGTAGTAGTGGTGGTGGTGGTATTTTATTAAATTTTTTCCACTGTGATGATGAGGGTCAGCAGATCACTCATAAAAAAAGCAGTTCATAAGTTTTTAGAGAGCAGGAGATGGCCTT
>NC_069009.1:6530299-6531862 GCF_001194135.2 Octopus bimaculoides
AAACATGGCCCAATATATATGTGTATATGTATGTGTTTGGGGGAATATATTATCTGGGCGGATATCATATTAGCTCTCAGTTAGGTTCCAATTAATGGCTAACCACAACGATCAGTATCTAACATCTGTGACTACATTTAGTTGTTAGTCACTCTGTGCATTCTTCCAATGAGTAATTCCATGTGTCTTATGCTGGACAATAAAAATTGTCTGGAGTGTATATTAGTATTAATTAATAATAGAGAATACATGGTTCCTTACTCTTTATTATTAGAGGCGCAGGAGTGGCTGTGCGGTAAGTAGCTTGCTTACGAACCACATGGTTCCGGGTTCAGTCCCACTGCGTGGCACCTTGGGCAAGTGTCTTCTACTATAGCCTTGGACCGACCAAAGCCTTCTGAGTGGATTTGGTAGACGGACACTGAAAGAAGCCCGTCGTATATATGTATATGTATATGTATATATATGTATGTGTGTTTGTGTGTCTGTGCTTGTCCCCCCCCCCAACATCGCTTGACAACCAGTGTTGGTGTGTTTACATCCCCGTAACTTAGCGGTTCAGTAAAAAAGACTGATAGAGTAAGTGCTAGGCTTAGAAAGAATAAGTCCTGGGGTCGATTTACTCGACTAAAGTCGGTGCTCCAGCATGGCCACAGTCAAATGACTGAAACAAGTAAAAGAGTAAAAGAGTAAAAGAATATATTATATATATTTATTTATTGGGCTCATTTCTAGAGCTATCTCTACTACAATAATCCCACGACTATCCTGGGTGTTACATTCCAAAACCTCTCATGATAGGTGAAAATCCACAAAGTAGAAATAGTTCTGCCCCGTATATATTTTTTATCATTTTTATAATTTATATATATTTATTGTATAATAAATGCAAAAGAACACCCCACACTTGCCTCCCGAGTTTCATTTTCCATTCATATATTTGTGATTGTTTGTTTACTCATCTACGGTACACTACGTATTTTCTTTTAATATATTTTAATTAAGGTGTTGTACAGTGCAGTACTGTGCTGTATTTTTATTTATTCATTTTTGGGTGTGAGAATATTTATTTTACCACAGAAATAATTAAAATCTAAAAGAATAAAAGAATACCTATTGGCTGCAGAAACCCGCGATGTACTGAGGAGACCATGATGGAAATTTACATATATTGGCCAGATATGGTGAGGAATTACTGTATATGGAATTCTTTAAGGTGGTGTTCCAATATGGCCTGTTGTTTTATGACTGAAACCAGAGATATATAAAAGATATATACATAAAGTACCTTACTTACCAAACACATGGTTCTGGGTTCAGTCCCACTGCGTGGCACCTTGGGCAAGTGTCTTCTACTATAGCTTCGGGCCGACCAAAGCCTTGTGAGTGGATTTGGTAGATAGAAACCGAAAGAATACCTACTTGTTGTCCCCTCATCTAGTTGTATAAATATATGTGTGTGTATAGTACCATGTATACATATTATATATGTCTATGGTAGTGCTTGAATGAATTTAAACCAACAATGCTGATCTGCATTACTATATATATATATATATATAT
>NC_069009.1:6533594-6534729 GCF_001194135.2 Octopus bimaculoides
ATGTGTATGTATGTATGTATGTATGTATGTATGTATGTATGTGCGTGTACATGTGTGCGCGTATGCATCTGTGTACATGCGTATGTTTGTGTGCATGCCTATAGCAGCCAAATCTCCCTAGAAATCACACACTGCTGTCTTATGTATGTATATATGTATGTATGGGCCAATGAGGGAGACCTTTACATGGTAGATAGACCAGGTAGAAATAGCAGTCAAATCTCCCTCAAATCACACTCTACTGTCTTATGTATGTAGATATGTTTGTATGAGCCAATGAGGGAGACCTCTACATGGTAGATAGACTGGGTAGAAACAGCAGCCAAATATCCCTCAAATCACACCTATTGTCTTATGTATGTATATAATATGTATGAGCCAATAAGGGAGACCTCTACACAGTAGCTACACCGGGGAGAAATAGCAGCCAAATATCCCTCAAATTGCACCCTGCTGTTTTATCTATGTAGATATGTATATATGAGCCAATGAGGGAGACCTCTACATGGCAGATAGACCGGCTAGAAATAGCAGCCAAATCTCCCTCAAATCACATCCTACTGTCTTATGTATGTAGATATGTATGTATGAACCAATGAGGGAGACCTTTATATGGTAGCCAGAATTTAGGGAGTTTATGAGATTGAATTTTCCCCTCCTTGAAATGTGAAAACTGTTTCTCTGTAGTCTTTCAGTAATAGTGCCTTGTCCATACACAGTATAAATGTTTGGAATGGCTTGGAACAGCTTTGGAACCTTCAGTGAATGCAAAGAGAAGTAGGTGTTGGAAACAATGGTTTGTCATTCGTCTTTTTTTTTTTTTTTTTCTACTTGATACTGAAATGTCATGTCTGAAAAGAAATAAAATTTATTGAAATTTCAAAAATGATGAACAAAAGTTTGAGAGGAAGAAAAGGGCTACAAATAAACCATAAAACACTATGATAAGAATATTTTTTCTATAAATGCAAACGACTTTGTATTTATATGTAACCATTCATTGGCTCATACAAACATATCTACATACATAAGACAGTAGAGTGCGATTTGAGGGAGATTTGACTGCTATTTCTACCTGGTCTATCTACCATGTAAAGGTCTCCCTCATTGGCCCATACATACATATATACATACA
>NC_069009.1:6534739-6538462 GCF_001194135.2 Octopus bimaculoides
TTTCTACTTGATACTGAAATGTCATGTCTGAAAAGAAATAAAATTTATTGAAATTTCAAAAATGATGAACAAAAGTTTGAGAGGAAGAAAAGGGCTACAAATAAACCATAAAACACTATGATAAGAATATTTTTTCTATAAATGCAAACGACTTTGTATTTATATGTAACCATTCATTGGCTCATACAAACATATCTACATACATAAGACAGTAGAGTGCGATTTGAGGGAGATTTGACTGCTATTTCTACCTGGTCTATCTACCATGTAAAGGTCTCCCTCATTGGCCCATACATACATATATACATACATAAGACAGCAGTGTGTGATTTCTAGGGAGATTTGGCTGCTATTTCACACACGTCCATCTACCACGTAGTGGTCTTCCTCCCTCATTTTGTATGTAAGGTATGCAAAGTCACAGAGGCTCTTAAGTGGAAGTAAATTGGCGAGTGGTTTGGGCGGTAGTAGAAAGGGGTTGGCAGAGCATTTCACACCCGGGAGGGACACTACATTATGCAAAGAGGTTAATAATTATGGTGATGGTAATAGCAGGAGTGGTGACTGGAGGAGGGTGGAGAGAGTTGGGGGTGGGCGATAATGATCGTGGTGAGAGGGAGTGGGGAAGGGTTGGTTGTGATGACGGTGTGGTTGTAGTGTTGGTGTTATAGTGGTGATGATGGAGGTGGTGGCCATCTGAAGTAACACTGGTGGTATGGTATGTTGTTTGAGTGAGAGTTGGTGGTGATTTTGGTGGTGCTGGTGCTGGCGTTGATGTTTTTGGTATCGGTAGTGGTGGTTGGGATGATAATGGTGGTATTGGTAATGATATCGGTGGTGGTGATAGTCCTGGTGATGTAATTGTCACTGTAAACACAACCGTTATAAATTGTTAGTTAAATAACAACTTGGTTTCAGTAACATTTCACATAAGTAGCCACAGACATGGCTGTGTGGTTAAGAAGCTTACCTTGCAGCCACCAGGTTCCTGGTTCAGTCCTGCTGCAGCACCCATCTTAGACAAGTGTCTTCTATTATAGCTCCAGGCTGACCAAAGCCTTGTGAGCAAATTTGGAAGAAAATTGAAAAAAGCCCATCCTCCCATCCCACCCCACCCCCATCCCTTGGCCACCCCACTCTTGCCTCCTCCACACCCCAACACTACCACACCACACACCACCACACCACACACCACCATACCACACCACACCACACACACTAGCACTGACCACTTTCCAGCACCTACACTATCATCCACATATGCACACGTTAATGTCACCAGCCCCCTCCCACATGCACATAGACGTTCTCACATACACACGCACTCGCATCTTCATTTTGGGATCACCACTACTTTATTATCTCCCCTTCTTCCTAGCTCTCCTGTGTGACCCCTCTGTCCAGCATTCACCCTAATAGATCGCTAGCTACTAAACCTTTTTCTATTTTCTCTCCATGTTTATTTCTGCATTCCTTTCTCCAAAATGTGATTGTTCCTCACCAATTCTTGACAACCAGTGTTGGTTTGTTTACATCCTTGTAACTTAGCAGCTTGGCAAAAGAGACTGGTGGAATAAGTACCACGTTCAGAATAAAATAAGTACTGGCGCGAGGGTGGGGGGTTGCCCCATTACTTTTCTCATGTTTGTAAAACTTTAAGCAATGCAAATTTAAGACAAACGGCCAATACACAAAGAGAGATAAGTACTATGAAATGTTTCTAAGCCTGCCACCTCTGACAAGTACATAGTTTTACGTGACCGGGTTGTTATCTAAGATTCAGTTTATGAGCCAGTGCAAAACCAATTTATAATGGATTTTATTCTTTATTTTATTCTGTATTTTGTTTAGCACTTTCTTCCTTATAATCTGACCATTAAGTTATAGTCAACCTGACCCTTTTTCCCTTTCCATTTGTCAGTTAATTTATTTTGTATTTTGATTGGCAACAACTGGAAATGACACACTGCTTTGAGTATGCATTCTTACACTGAGTAAAATGACAGTAGGATCTTACATAGAATCTATTTAAACATTCACCTGAAGAGGTGTATTTTATACCTTGTATGGATGATAATTATTACGCAACATTTCACCAATGTACTATGAATGTAAAAATGTATCAAAACAGTTGTAATGATTTTAAATAATAAATATCGTTCATTCCATTTTCTGTCATTTTTATACATGTACACTCTTTTACTCTTTTACTTTATTCATTCAAATGAATAAGAATCTTAGTAAATGCATTATGGATTTGTAAGACAGGAACATTAACTGATGTAAAGTGGTCCATTATTAGTTATGCACCATCTTGAAATACTGGTAATTTTAAATGCAGTTTTTGCCTTGAGGTAATGTATCACATAATTACTTCTAAATTAGTATTATTAAATTGTAAAAGGTATTTTATGTTAAACTGTTCTCACAAAAATAGAAAAACATTTAAACATTTCAATACTAAATAACCCATTAATTATAATTGCTTTTCATATAATCTAATATGCATAATTGTTCTAAAAAAATTTTTCAGCATATTTAATAGACGGCTAATTATCAGGACATAAAATTTCTGTTTCTAATTGTCATGACATTGAGTTCCTGTTTATTCATTATTCTTTTGTCATCCACTGACATCATAAAAAATTAAATAATAAACTGGCTTTTCATAGAATATTATATTTCTTCATAATGTTCTTTTTTATGTGTTCATCTACTGAATTATTTTCTTAGTTCACTTTGAACTTAACCCATTTTGGTTTGTCTTGATATCGTTGTATTAACAGATATTTGTGGAGAGACGAATTTGACTGGTATTCTATACCTTTTTCTGTATTTAAATATCCTGGCACAATAGAAATGTTTATTAGTTATGCGTGGTGTAATCACCAATTAAAGATGTGATTTTCTCCATTCTTATATATATATATATATTCGCCATGATAGATCGCTGACTACTACACATATTTTTTTCTCCCCTTGTTTCTCTCCTTATTTTTTTCTTTGTTCCTTTCTGTTGAAGAGCGTAGGCTCGAAACGTTAAAGACTTTCTCTATTCCCGAGCGTTATACTGATACATCCATTTGTTGTTTACACCACCTGTCTTCGTCTGTTGTTTTTTCTTGAATTCTCCCCTATATATATTATCCAAAGTGTACATGTCTCCATGTCCCGGAGATCATGGGACATGGGGACAGAGTAGCCAATTGTAGAAGTGTCGATGTTTCCCTGTCATCGTACTCTAGTCGACCATCGCCGATTTGGAGGAGTTGAGAAGAAAATGGCGAAGAGGGAAGCCCAGTTTGGAACAAAATATTCTGTCATAAAATCATGGGACCAATGGTAGTCAAAAAGACCAAAAATAGAATATTTATAAGTCTTTGATTTATAGACCAACCCTTACATGAACTTTTCCGTAATATTGTTAACGTAACAACATATTTTCAAGTATTAACGTCATGAGCAGAACGAGAAATAGTACAAAAGTCAAATGTTAAACTTAACATAGAAATAGTTTAGGAATTGTTAGTTGTGAAATAAGCAAAAGAAATAATCTCAAGGAAACGTACCTTTTGTTTCAAGTGCAAAGAGTGAAAATAAATCCGAGTGAAAACAAAAGTTTTACCACAATTAACAGTTTACTAACCGAAACAACGTTTGTAAACAGGAATGTAATAAAAACGAAATACAATAAGTGTGATAATGCTTTCGTTTTTCATAACT
>NC_069009.1:6538562-6539176 GCF_001194135.2 Octopus bimaculoides
TATATATATATATATATATATATATATATATATATGCACATACACAAATGTATAAATTTATACATACAATGTACTAGTGATATATACAGTAGCATAAAAAAATCAGTATACATGCTAATGTATAAGTTATACACTCACAAACGTGAATGCACACACATGCATACACACAAGTATACCCAAACACAAGAATACATATAAATACACATACACATGTATACACACATATAAAACTAACAACAAGACATACAGTATGTATACGATATCGAAACGCATGCAAAATTGATGAAATTAGCACAAGGAGTTTGTAGTTGATTGTGGTATGTGTGTATATATTTATATAATACATAACCGTATTATGTGTGTATATATATATTTACATATGAACAAAGACATAATCTATTTGTGTTATATATGTGTGTATGCATGTGTGTGTATACACATGTATACATACATAAGCATGTATGCATTTTTATTTTATAAATACATGCACACACACACACACACACACATATATACATACACATGCATGGATATGCATAAGCATATATATCATATACATGTTTACACACATATGTATGTGTACATATATATATATATATATATATATATATATA
>NC_069009.1:6539834-6541431 GCF_001194135.2 Octopus bimaculoides
CACTATAAACAAAGTCCCTCATGTACTCTATGGAAAAGACGACCGTTTAAAGCTTAATTTATTTAAATGCTAATCTATTTCGCCTCTTCAATTGAGTTAGCGAAAGTAATCTTGGCTAATTCCGCACTTAACCGCTTCCCTGGGGCTGATTTTCACTTCTGTGTGTTGCCCTGACAACAGCAATTACCAAATGCTAAGCTATTTCGAATGGAGTCAAGAAACGGTGATGTAGGAAGGATGGAGTACACCAATTATCTGTTATCAGTGTATGTGTACTCTGGTACCTGGGGTCTGATGGAGGAAGGGTGGATGCTGGGATGAGATGTGTGACTGGTCTGTCTGATGAGGTAGAATGGTACGTGAGCAGGGAACACTCCTGAGATTTGTCATGTGTGCATATGTATATATATATATGTGTATGTGTATATATATATACAGAGAGAAAGAGAGAGAGAGAGAGACAGACAGACAGACAGAGAAAGAGATACATACACATACATGGATACATGCATACACATGTGTATATATATATACACACAAACACATATGTGTAGATAGATAGATGATAAATAGATAGATAGATAGATAGGAGTGCCTGTGTGGTAAGTAGCTTGTCTACCAACCACATGGTTCCATGGTTCCAGTCCCACTGCTTGGGCAAGTGTCTTCTACTATAGCCTCGGGCTGTGAAAGCCTTGTGAGTGGATTTAGTAGACAGAAACTGAAAGAAGCCCGTTGGTATATATGTATATATGCATGTATACATGTGTGTGTATATGTTCGTGTGTGTATATGTTTGCGTGTGTATATGTTTGTGTGTTGGTGTTTGTCCCACAACATCACTTGACAACCGATGCTGGTGTGTTTATGCCCCCGTAACTTAGCAGTTTGGCAAAAGAGATCGATAGAATAAGTACTAGCCTTACAAAGAATAAGTCCTGGGGTCGATTTCTTCGACTAAAGGCGGTGCTCCAGCATGACCACAGTCAAATGACAGAAACAAGTAAAAAGCATATATATATATATATATATATATACATATATATACATATATATATCTATATATATATATCTATATATATAGGTTATGAGAAGTAATGGTGTCAAGAAGACCCAAAGGTGTCAGGTAGTGCTGAGTAAGTGCTATGGACAGACTACAGTTAAGCTCCAGGTTCGGTGATTATGCGAATGAGGAGTCCAACGTAGGTCATGTATTAGCATGCATATATATATAAAATTAAAAGAATGAGATAAAAAATCCAAGGCTGTGAAAGATTTCAGAACATTTATAAAGAGAATGTCTTACAGCTGTTTCCGGTATATTTTATATATCCCTTCGTCAGAGACGGTATGAGAAAATGTTTAAGCAATAGTTATTCTAGAGAAGATATGTAATAGAGAGTGAAGGCGGAGGAGTGGCTGTGTGGTAAGAAGCTTGCTTCCTAACCACAGGGTTCTGGGTTCAGTGCAACGTGGGCAAATGCCTTCTACTATAGCCTCAGGCTGACCAAAGCCTTATGAGTGGATCTGGTAGATGGAAACTGAAAGAGGCCTGCAGTATATACATGTATATATATATATATATATATATATATAT
>NC_069009.1:6541939-6542780 GCF_001194135.2 Octopus bimaculoides
AGAGAAACATTGAACCTAAGACGCATCAGTTGTGGTGTGCAAGAGAGACGATTGCGCTGGTATGGTCATGTGGTGAGAATGGATGAGGATAGCTGTGTGAAAAAGTGCCACACCCTAGCAGTTGAGGGAACCTGTGGAAGAGGTAGGCCCAGGAAGACCTGGGATGAGATGGTGAGGCACGACCTTCGAACATTGGGCCTCACCGAGGCGATGACTTCTGACCAAGACCTTTGGAAATATGCTGTGCGTGAGAAGACCCGGCAAGCCAAGTGAGATCTAAATCCAAGGCCTCTGTCAGGGATGTAGCCAGCCCACTTGTGCGTACCTTCCTTCATTGGACACTAAACTCCGCTTGCGAAGACTTGCTATGGAGTTCAATATGGATATATGTGGGGTACTTAGGTGCATTCATAACATTGCATCTGCTTTTCTGTGGCTATGTATCGGTATTCTCAGCTGATGAATGAAAAACCTTTGGGTTAATCCAGAAATTAGTCCGATCCATAAATAACTCAATTTTATGAATTTCTGCCAGCTTGTCCCTCGCTTTTCAACACATGTGTAATAATAATAATGATGATATTTAAGGGGGTTCGACGATTTAGCATCTCCTTTCAGCATATAGGCAAGAATCTTTTTCTATGTCCTTAATTATAATTGTATTTATGATTTCACCTTAATGGATCTGTTTTTTTATAAGCTGGCCATTCATAAAATTCTTAACAATTTTATCCTTTTTTATATTACACACACACACACACACACACACACACACACACAACAGATTTGCAAAGCATGGGTTGGCTCTGGGTTAAAGGGGACAATACTTTCCCAAATGCAC
>NC_069009.1:6547788-6548589 GCF_001194135.2 Octopus bimaculoides
TTGTGCGAGTGACACATGAGGTTTTTCGAGCGAGATCGTTGCCGGTGCCCCTGGACTGGCTCTTGTGCGGGTGGCACATAAAGGACACCATTTCGAGCGTGGCCGTTTTCATGCGGGTGACACGTAAAAGCACCCACTACACTCTCTGAGTGGTTGGCGTTAGGAAGGGCATCCAGCTGTAGAAACTCTGCCAAATTAGATTGGAGCCTGGTGTTGCCATCCGGTTTCACCAGTCCTCAGTCAAATCGTCCAACCCATGCTAGCATGGAAGGCGGACGTTAAACGATGATGATGATGATATATATATATATACATCAATATAAAATATATTTTCCATCATTATAATATATATTTCGTCTTAAAATACCTTTCATAATTTGTCATTTTCTTCAGTTAGTAGTGTGCTTATATAAGCTTGTGTGCATGTGCGTGTGCTCTCAGATTACATTGTAACGTAGTGTAGTCAAAAATTCAGTGTGAGTATGGATATGTGTGTGTGTGTGTGTGTGTGCGCACATATATATATATATATGTATGTATGTATGTATGTGTAGTGACTGCCTTTCTCATAGACAAGCAAAGCCATTACTAGAAAGAATTAGTAAAATGAGTCATTGATAATGCAATGTGAAGCCCTTATATTACTCTTATCATGTCTACATATATTGCCATAGATCCATGTATACACATATACACGCATATACATACATACATATATATATGCATATATATACACCCAGAGACACACACAGATAGATACAGAGACTCATTCACGTGTGTGTGTGTGTATATATATATATA
>NC_069009.1:6548599-6550178 GCF_001194135.2 Octopus bimaculoides
CAGACATGCACACATATATGTACACACATCCACATATATACATACACACATGCACACACACCCAAATACACACACACACTCACAGAAATGGAAACTAACCAATTCCCTTCATACATTTGGCAGTAATTAAAAAATCAAATTACATCCGATGATAGGTTGGTCTTGGTGCTGATGTATACAGCTGGGTGTGTATATCGACACAGAGGTCAAAGCCCATATCTAGGTGTGTATATATAGAGTATACAGTTGCACTGTGTGTAGAAAAGGCCAGGATAGGTTAGACGTATTACTGTGTGTATAGTTATTGTAGGGAAAGTTGATGTGTGTATAAAAACACAGATGCTCGGTTGTATGTTGTGTGGATGTGTGTATATATATAAGTGTTTACATGTGTGTGTATGGTGCCCCCATAAATATACATCAGGCGTTTAGAAAACTTTAAAGGCTACTGAAGATGGGTATGTATGTGCGTATGCTTTTATTTTCTATTTTTTTACTTCCTTCAGTCATTTGACTGTCGTCATGCTGGAGCACTGCCCTAAAGGGCTTTTAGTCAAACATGTCGGCCCCTGAATTTATTTTTTAAGCCTAGTATTTATTCTACCAGTTACACACACAAATACATATATGCACACACACACATACACCACACACACATACATACATACATATGATAGAAACCATAGCCACCTATAATAAAAAGGAATACTGGTGGAATGTCCCAGTGAAGACCTCAATAAAATGTAAGCACAACAGGCCTGATATAATGATTTGGGATAGAGAAGAGAAACTGTGTACAGTTGTGGAAATTAGATGCCCAGCTGATGTTAACATAAAACTGAAGATCAGTGAAAAAGAGAACACCTACGCTGAACTATTGAAAAATATGCAGTTACTCTATCCAGATTACAAGTTCATGTTTCTACCTGTAATTATTGGGGTCCTGGGATAAGTAACACATTGCCTAAATAGCAATCTTGAGAAATTAGGCTTCTCAAAACTAGAAGGGAGAAAGTTAATTCGAAGACTACAGATCCAAACCATCACTGGAACTGTAAAAATCTGTATGACTTTCTGGAAGTTTATCATTTAAATATATATGAGCATGTTTAGATATGTAACTATATGCATGAGAATACATACATAAAACATACAAATCTCCACATATGCATACATACAAACAAAAATAACCTGTTGTTCATGTTGAAATTCCAATGAAGGAACCTTGAATCTCGGTTAGAAACTGGTTCTTTCTCTATTGGCAAGAAATCTTGAAATAAACTGAATAATGACATACTCTTTTACTTTTCTTAGTCATTTGACTGCGGCCATGCTGGAGCACCACCTTTAGTCGAGCAAATCGACCCCAGGGCTTATTCTTTGTAAGCCTAGTACTTATTCTATCAGTCTCTTTTGCCGAACCGCTAAGTTACAAGGATGTAAACACACTAGCATCGGTTGTCAAGCGGTGTTGGGGGGACAAACATAGACACACAAACATATACACACACATACATATATATATATATACATATATACGACGGGCTTCTTTCAGTTTCCGTCTACCAAATCCACTCAC
>NC_069009.1:6550769-6552286 GCF_001194135.2 Octopus bimaculoides
AGAAGAATTTTTATTCATTAAGATAGAAGAAATACACATAATTATATATATATATATATACACCTCCTCCAATGCCTCCTCCCCTCTCAAAGACTTGCAAAGTCACTGATGACCCTCCCAGTGTAGATGTCACTGAATAAGCACCCAGTTCACACTATAAAGGTGTTAGCATTTGGAAGGGCCTCCAGCTGTGAAAACCATGCCAAAACTGACCTCACTTGTGCTGTTGCCACATAGAAAACACTCAGCTCACTCTACGAAGTGGTTGGCATTAGGAAGGGGCATCCAGCCAAAAAAAGCTGGCCAAAACAGACTCAGAAACATAACACAGGCTCCTGCCTGGCCAGCTCCTATCAAAGCGTCCAACCCATGCCAGCATGGAAGAAGGCCATTAAAAGATGATGGTCTCCTGGCCTCACTGGTTGAGTTGTGGCCTCATGTCCTTCACCATGCCTGGTTAGGCCACCAGCTGACTCACAATTTCAGTCACACACATCACAAATATGCCATGCCTGATGTGGCAGCAGAACCGTCTCGCAAACTGCTTGATTTCTTCCTAGTTCATGTGAGTTGAAGCGGATGACCAATCCAGCTTTTGAGAGGAGAAACCATCCTCATCCTTCATTTCCAGCAGGATTTCTGCTGGTTCTCCATTCGAGTCTTGGTCATGAAATTGGAGTGAATGCTTCAGCGTTGTGAGCTCCACTCGTTTTTGCTCATAGATGCCGCATCTAGACCTGGCAATCTTTGTCTCTGATGCATAGTTTTCAGCCAAAGCTTGCTAGTTATCAGTGTCTACCTAAAAGGTTTAAAATACATACTCATATGTACATACACAAGCATGCATACACACATACATGCTTATACATACAAACACTCATATACATACAGCCATACACACACATATATATACACTCAAATATGCACATACATACATACATACATACAAAAGCTCATACATACATATACACACACATACATATACGCACACATCCATACACATATACATCCATACACACACATACATATACACATAGATACTCATACACATAGATATGTACATACACACATATATATACACTCACAAACATATACATTCATACACACACATACATACCTGAACTTACATACACACACATACATACAAAGAAGCGCATACCTAGACACACATACACACAAATAAAAACATACACACTTCTACATACACACACACACACACACAAACACATATATATATATATATATATATATATATATATATATACACATACATACATACACACTCGTCTCCTATTTCCACCCTGATCTCATAAAACAGCCACCCGACACTATTAACTTCTTATTAAGAAGGTCAACAGCCAGTCATCCGCATCCTCCTTCATTCACAGAAACGACTCTTCTTTGTAACTCGAACATCACTCTCCTTTGAAGGAGACTCATTGAGTTATTTCATCTGTTTAAATTGATTTACATTGTTCAACGTCACTTTCAAAATCTGCGTTGTGGTTTATAGACTT
>NC_069009.1:6555523-6556685 GCF_001194135.2 Octopus bimaculoides
TATATATATATATATATATATATATATATATATGTACATACATGTACATATGTATATGTATAGATATGCATATACAAACACATAATATATATATATGTAAGTATGTATATGTGTGCATATATATGCCTATATTACAGGGAGTTTTCTATATGAACAGTTCATTTAACCATACTACCCAGAAATATATAGATCTCTTGACAAAACAAATGCACACACACACACACACACACACACACACACACTCATTAACAAATTTTAATAAACCTTTATACCTTCATATACGCACACATACATACATACATTAACACACTTATATAATGTTACAAACAGTAACACATATAATGCTTCAAACACTTATACACACTTACATACACAGACACACATACATAATTCTTAATAAATATAGAGTGTAATCATAAATATATGTGTGTGTATATGTGTGTGTGTATGTGTGTGTGTGTGTGTACGTACAAAGCATTATACAAATGTGTGTGCATGTGAAGTAATATATCAGTGTATTAATGTGTGTATGTATAAGGTATTATATATAAACACGTGTGTACATGTGAAAGACTTTATCTAATAAATGTGTGTATACATGTGAAGGTCTATATGTATAAGTGTGTGTATATAAGTGTTGTATGTATGTCTAAGCTGTGTGAGTGTGTGTGTGAAGGAATTATGTAAATATGTGTGTATAGGTGTGAAGGCTTATGTAAATGTGTATATCTGTGTGTGTATGTGTGTGTGTGTATGTGTGTGTGTGTGTGTGTGTGTGTGTGTGAAGGAGTTATGTTAATTTATTAATGTATATATATATGTGCTAACTTATGCATAAGTATGTGTATGTTTGTGTGTGTGTATAAACGCATTTGTGTGTGTGTGATACTTAGGCAAGATGTGTGTGAGTAAAAGACGTATGCAAATGTAATAATGTGCATGTGTGTGTATGTGTATGCTTGCGTGTGACTGAAAGCTTATGTAAGTGTGTATAAGAGTGTGTGTGTGTGTGTGTGTGATACTTAGGCAAGGTGTCAATATGATTACCTACTGCAAGCTCTGCAACTTCCTCTTCCGGTTGTAAGCCGACTTCCTGTCTCACAGTGAAACAATCCACTTAAATCTCACCTCCCACCTCCGCCCCCACCCTCAGCCGCCATCC
>NC_069009.1:6557047-6557657 GCF_001194135.2 Octopus bimaculoides
ATATATATATATATATATATATATATATATATATATACTTACACACACATATATATATCCATACACACACATATATGTACATCTATACATACACGCAACATATATATATATCTTTCTACATGCATGTGTGTGTGTCTATAATGTATATATATGTTTGTATGTATATATATATATATATGTATATATATATATATGTATATGTATGTATGTATGTATATACACATTTATGTACATGTATGTAGGCATGTGTATATATATATATATAATTACACACAAAAATACCATCCATATATAGATATGTGTGTATGTGTATGCATGTATGTGTGTATGCATGTGTGTGAGCACGTGTACACACCCATACCCCCTCACACATATATATATACACGCACACACACACCTAATAGACCAGGAATAAGAGACGCAGCCAGAAGTGGTGGGGAGACATTTAACTAGTTATAAGATTTATGACAAATTTCTATCAAGAAATAAATATATAAATCTTCATAAGTGTTCTCATACATCTCATACACCTCTGAATACACACACCTACAAATATATACATCTATATATATATATATATATATATATATATATATATATATATATATAT
>NC_069009.1:6557686-6561343 GCF_001194135.2 Octopus bimaculoides
TATACATACATACACACACAAAGGTACTAAATGAATAAATTGATATTCTGTTAATGCTATAAACAGTCTGGAAATATCACCTGGATGTGTATATGTATATATATATATATATATATATATATATACACATATGTGTATGTGTGTGTATATATATGTTTGTATGTATTTATAAATAGCATCTGTCCATAAACAGGCTCACTCCATTTTGCTGTGGTACTTGAATAGAGAAAAATATCTTTAGTTGAAGATTCAACAAATAGACACAAGATGTGATAAAATTTAACTTGGTGTAAGTATGTATATATATATATATATATACACACACACACACACATTCATATATATATTCTCTACTCTTTACTTGTGTAAGTCATTTAACTGCAGCCATGCTGGAGCACTGCCTTTAGTCGAACAAATCGATCCCAGTACTTATTCTTTGTAAGCCTAGTACTTATTCTGTCAGTTTCTGTTGCTAAACCGCAAAGTTACGTGGGCATAAACACACCAGCATCGGGTGTCAAGCGATGGTGGGGTTACAAACACAAACACACACATATATGCTACGGGCTTCTTTCAGTTTCCATCTATCAAATCCACTCATACGGTTTTGGTCAGACTGAGACTATAGTAGAAGACACTTTCCCAAGGTGCCACGCAGTGGGAATGAACCCGGAACCATGTAGTTGGTAAGCAAGCTACTTACCATACAGCCACACCTGCGCCTATATATATATATATATATATATATATATATATATGTACATACACACATTTACCCAGATATGTGACTATGTGGCATGATGTTTGCTTTTCAATGACATGGATCCAGGTTCAGTCCCACTGCATGGCACCTTGGGCAACTGTCTTCTACTATAGCCTCGGGCCGACCAAAACCTTGTGAGTGGATATGGTAGACGGAAACTGAAAGTAGCCCATCATATATATATATTTTTTCAAAATGTAACCACATGTGGATTGTTGGCAATTATTTTTCCCCTGTTTTCCTTTTCTCTTGGACTTTCCGCTGTCTCCTGTTTCTGACGAAGAGCTTTGCTTTAAACATAAAACTACCTTTCTTTCCTTCCCTTAGCATCTGCTAATACTTTGCATGTACCACATCCTCGCGTTGTTGTTTTCTTTCTTGTGTTTGTTCTTCGTTTTTTGGGGGTTAACTATATATATATATATGTGTGTGTGTTTATGTGAGTGTGTCTGTGGTTGTCACTCTACCATTGCTTGACATCTGATGCTGGTGTGTTTATGTCTTTGTAAATTAGCAGTTCAGCAAAAGAGACTGATAGAATAAGTACTAAGCTTGCATAGAATAAATCCTGAGGTTGATTTGTTCAACTAAAAACCCTTTAAGGTGGTGCTCCAGTATGGCCACAGTCAATTGACAGAAGCAAGTAAAAGAATAAAAGAATATATCGCTGCTATTTTGTTAACTGTCGTATGTCCATATTTGACCAGTTGTGTTTTTCTCAATATTTATATTTGCTTGCAAGAGCCAGTTCTTTTGGTCAAACTATCATATCTCCAGCTGCTTCAGATGCCAAGATATCAAGAATTGTCAAAGTGTAGTAGAACGGTTTTGCTATGGAATGGTGAAACTATTTTTTCATTTCCTGAAAAACACTTTTGCATAATATTAACAATATATATATACATACATACATACATACACACACACACACACACACACACACACACACACACATATATATGTGTATGTATAAGCCTACTTGGAAATGGATGTGTGGCATTCAATGAAATGATAATATAAATAATATATTGGAAGGCTGGTCCATCACAGGGTGACCCATTAACAGTTGAGTGGACGGGAGCAACATGAAATGAAGTGTCTTGCTCAAGGACACAACACGCCACTGGGAATTGAACTGACAACTTTAAGATCATGAGCCGCATACCCCTAACCACTAAGCCATGCACCTTCACTAATATAATATGTAGTTACAACAAAAACAGAACACAGTACCTGGTCTAGGAATTGAACTCACAACCTAGCAATTGTGAGTGCAGCACTCTAACCGCTGTGCCAAACATATATGTGTGTGTGTGTCTATGCATGTATTGTGTGATTCTGTAGTGGTGGTGGTAGCAGTGACAGTGACATTTCGACAGAGTGCCAGTGGATTGACAGAGAATGGATGGCACTCTGTCGCTTACAACGTCGAGGGTTTCAGTTGATCCGATCAACGGAACAGCCTACTCGTGAAATCAACTTGTAAGTGGCTGAGCACTCCACAGACACGTGTACTCTTAATGTAGTTCCCGGGGACATTCAGCGTGACACAGAGTGTGACAAGGCTGGCCCTTTGAATTACAGGCACAACAGAAACAGGAAGTAAAAGTGAGAAAAACTTGTGGTGAAAGAGTACAGCAGGGTTCGCCACCATCCCCTGCCGGAGCCTCGTGGAGCTTTAGGTGTTTTCGCTCAATAAACACTCACAACGCCCGGTCTGAGAATCGAAACCGCAATCCTACAACTGCGAGTCTGCTACCCTAACCACTGGTCCATTGCACCTCCACCACTTTACACTGGGCCATTGCGACAGAGAATAAGAGGAATTAGAGGGAGCACCCAACAAAACAATGGTTATATGGGAATGTTCCAACTATCTCATCAACCATCCAAGAGCGGAGATTGAGGTTTGATGGTCACTGCTGGAGAAGTAAAGAACTTGTGTGTAATGGGTTGCTGTGGACAACAAATCATGGTACCACAGCAGCTGGAAGACCATGGAAGATGTAGATACAACAGCTTGCAGAAGATGTTGGATGCCATATTGAAGACCTGAAAATACTAATGGAAGATTGGAAGGGATGGAGAGAGGTAGCCGGGCTGGTCCGGGTAATCAGCTTTACTGGATGATGTCTCGTTTAAAAAAAAGAAGGAAGATGCTGTGTGCAAGAGAGAAGACTGCGATGGTTTCGTCATATGATGTGGATGGATGCTGACAACTCCATAATGAAATGCCAATTTCTTAAAGTGGATGGAACATGTGGAAGTGAGAGACCCAGGAAGACTTAGGATGAAGTAGTGAAGGACGAACTCAGGGTGCTGAACCTTTCAGGTGAAATGTCAAAAGCCCAAGATGCTTGGCGCCTTGTTGTATTCAAGAAGATGCATACTCCACGAAAGAATTGTTAAGGTGGCGCCCCCTGCGGAAGAGGATTGGCCTGCAATAGTCCTGTGCTGGTGCCACATAGAAGTGCTTGTGCAGTGCCATATAAAAGCACCCTACACAGTCTATTAACTGGTTGGTGTCAGGAAGGGCATCCAGCTGTGGAAACCAAGCCAAATCAGACTGGAATCTGGTGCAGCTCTCCAGCCTTGCCAGCCCTGGTCAAACCGTCCAACCCATGCCAGCATCATCAACGGACAGTAAACGATGATGATGATGATGATGACAATGTTAATGGCGATGATGAGGACAATGATGCTGGTGATTATGATGTTGGTGGCATGGAAACACAAAAGACCAAAGACAAAATACAAAAAGAACAAAACAAAAACAAACAAATATCAAAGCAAATCTTGTGAAGAAAGAGACACGTGTTCAAATGACAGCTGATTGGTGGGTATGGTGGTGGTGGTGGTGGTGGTGGGAGGGAAGGGTAAATGAAATCTCTTTG
>NC_069009.1:6565266-6569369 GCF_001194135.2 Octopus bimaculoides
GACTAATGACGAAGTTTAAAACAACTGGTTCAGTTGCACCGGCCAAACGGCCTAGTCGGAATCGCCCTCGTCGTCGGATAGAACAACAAACTGCTGTTGTGCGGGACAGTGTCACTCTGTGTCCGGGAAAATCGATTCCCCGACGTTCGCAGCAGTTGGGCATCCCGACCACTTCGTTACATCGAATTTTGCATAAAGATGCATGCATACAAAATTCAACTTACGCAGCATCTTCAGCCACCTGACCAGGGGAGGCAGAGAAAATTTGCTGACTGGGTTGTGGAGAGACTTGCAGCTGACGAAAATTTTGCAATGAAAATCATCTTCAGTGACGAGGCCCACTTCCACTTGCGTGGATTTGTCAATAAACAGAACTACAGGATTTGGGGAAATGAAAATCCTCAAATGATGCAAGAGCGTAAAATGCATCGACTGAAAGCGATTGTGTGGTGTGGTTTTTGGGCAGGTGGAGCACTTGGACCATTCTTCTTTGAAAATGATGAGGGGAATACAGTTACCATTAATGGAGAACGTCACCGAGACATGACATCCACTCAGTTATGGTCGAACTTGGATGATACGGCGATTGACAACTTCTGGTTTCAGCAGGATGGCGCAACCTGCCACACTTCGCGCCAAACGCTCGCATTACTCCACGAAAAATTTCCGCAACGTGTGATATCCTTGCATGACCACCAAGGCTGAAATCAGGCGTGTGATTGGAGGCATCGGGCCACACATCTGAGACAGTTATCAGAAATTTCAAGGAGTGCATAGATGTATGCAGACTCAGTGCAGGTGGACATATGACTGACATTGTGTTCTACACCTCAACAGGAGACATAACTCATTAGTAATATGCAGAACGTAACCATGTTTATAAGAACTCATTTTAATTATTCATCTTTCAAATTCAGCACACTTTACGCAACACCCTGTATATATATATATATATATAAAGAATAAAAGGTTTTGAATGGTACAGCAATGCACTATAATACAAAAAATGTACTATATACCTGTTGTAATTTAGTTATCCATAGTCCGATGATATTTCGGAATACAATTCCTTCTTCAGATATTCTTAGATGGAGAATCTGCTATAATCGGTTTTCCAACGGCTTTTCTTTTTTTGGAAGTGTGTTTTTCCATCATGACCACTTGACAACTGTTGCTGGTGTGTTAACGTCCCTGTAGCTTAGCAGTTGAGCTAATTGATAGAAGAATTACCATACTGGGGTGTCACCAGGAAGGGTTTAGTCATTCGACTAAATACATGTGCTGCGTATGGACGAGGGCAATTGCGTGAAGAAGTACCGATCTCTAACTGTGGAGGGAACCTGTGGAAGAGGTAAACCCAGGAAGACATCGAAGAAGTTGGTGAAGCATGATCTTCGAATGTTGGGTTTCAGAGAGGCGATAAGCAAGTGATCGAGACCTTTGGCGTCTTGCTGTTCTTGAGAAGACATGTGAAGCCAAGTGAAATCGTAATTGTGGCCGGTGCTGGTGGCACATAAAAGGCACCCGTGCCGATGATACGTATAAGACACCCACTATATTCTTGGAGTGGTTGGCGTTAGGAAGACCGTCCATCTGTAGAAACGAAGCCAAATCAGACTGGAACCGGGTACAACTCTCCGGCTTACTAGTTCCGGTCAAACCGTTCAATCCATACCAGCATAGGAAGCCAACGCTAAATGATGATGATGATGATGATGATGATGGTACTTGCAAATGTTTTGTTATCCTTTAACTCTGCTTCTGTCATTGAACTGTGGTGGTTATACTCTGGTATTGCTTTGACAGATTTAGTCAATCAAATGAATCAGAATGTTTATTTTAAATCTGATATTTATTCCATCATTCTTTTCTCACCTAAGTCACACGAGTATAAATAAACCAGCACTGGCTCACAAGTAGTGAAAGACAAACACACCAGCACACACACACACACACACACACACACACACACACACACACACACACACACACACACAATTACTGTCAACTAAATTCACTCACATATACCCGTGTATCTGGCCACTTTGCTAACCTCAAGAAAATCTATTCACGTTCAGCTGAAGAGGTTGCCAAAATGCTTGACTATGGACTGTCAAAACCAACCTCCTGTTCTCACCTTGCGGGTGCAGAGTTGGTATACCTTGTAAAAACTTCAAAGGTGCACCCGTCATCGTTTTAACATCCACCTTTCCATGCTTGCGTGGGCCAAATGGAATACATCAACACTAGTGTAGCCAACGTGTGTGCCGCCCAGGGAAGCCCTTCGCTTTGCCGCCCCCAGGCCACCCCACAAAATGTGCATATTGCCAACAGCAGACCCAAAAGTATTGCCACCGCTATAAAAGTGCCGCCTGGGGCAGCCCTTCACCTTGCCGTCCCCGGGACCCCCACAGAATGTACATATTGCCAACAGCAGACCAAAAAGCGTTGCCGCCCCTATAAAAGTGCCATCCGGGGCGGACCGATCCGCCCCCTCTGACTACGCTATGTCTTGATATGGTATCAAGGCAGATCTACAGCTGGCTGCCCTTTTTGCTTCCAGGTATCATAAGATCAGAGGTCCTTACCAAGTTATAGGCTCATGAAGCTGACTTCCCAGATCTTTTGGTGTATGTATTCTCAGCCCTGGATGAGACGCCAGTCCGTTTCAGCATTACTTTCTTTTTGCCAGATGAATGAACTGGTATTGAAGTCAAAGAATCGAAACTGCAAGCTTAAGATCATCTGTACAAACCCTAACCATTAAGCCATGCACCTCCACACTTGTTTCCAAGGAGAAGTACTTTCATACAGGATTGGGAAAGAAAGACACTGCTTGCATGAGAGTGATATACGTTTACAACAATAAAATGAAGTCAGGGGGATAGCGAACCGTTAACCCCTACACATTTTTTCTCTCTCCATCTTTTTCTGTCTCAGTCGAAGAGCACAGGCTCGAAACGTCGAAGACTTTTCCATTCTTACCGAGCGTTAAACTAATGCACACACTTCTTGTTCCTTCACTTGTGTGCGTTTTCTGTTTTCAGTAAATTTGAACTGATATATAAATATATATGTGTGTGTGTGTGTGTGTGTGTGTGTGTGTGTGTGCGTGCACATAGATACAATCAGTCACTTGTTCATAAGTCCAGAAAAAAGCCCACTCTAAAAAAATTTTTGAGTAGTAATATTTTATGTAGTTGTTGGTTACGAACCACTACATTAAATATATATTTTCATATATAAACATATGCATGTATATAAGTAAATGTATATGTATATATACACATATAAAAATATATATAAATACACATACATAAAAATATATATACGTATACATACATATAAGCACATGCGTGAAGTGTTTATATTACAATATATATATATATACACAAATGTACAGACATGTATATTTATGTATGTATGTGTGTGTATACATGCATATAAACAGACATGTATATTTATGTATGTATGTGTGTGTATACTTGCATATAAACATTTTTACACAAACACACACACACACACACACACACACACACACAGAATGTACTTAAATACACCAAATGCAAACATTCGTACTTATATTGATCAACTTGAAAAAGCAAAGCAAGTAAGATCGTTCATCAAAAAGAACTCGATGTCAGAAATAAAAAAAAGAGTACTTTTACAAAATAACACCAAATATAATACATACATACATACATACATACATACATACATACATACATGCATGTGCCACTAGAGAAAATAAAATAACATTCAAGTATATATAGAGTGTGCAGTAAGCTATATTTTTCTATTGTAAAATATGCATTATCTTGTAAAATTTGTAGGTTATGGCGTTCAGATACATTTTCTCAAATACAGTTGTATGCGTGTGTGTGTGTGTGTGTGTGTGTGTATGTGTGTGTGTGTGTGTGTGTGTGTGTGTGTGTGTTGAAGTCTACGTGCATTTTGTTCACTATTCACCGATTTTTTGGTGCCAAACGCATTTATTTGATTACGCAACAAGTTGAACATAAATTCATGTCTGTTCTGTATGGTATTTATATAAGTATGCCCTATACGACGGGTTTCTTTCTCTCTCTCTCTCTCTCCCTATA
>NC_069009.1:6572441-6573241 GCF_001194135.2 Octopus bimaculoides
ATATATGTATATATATATACTTTATTTAAAAACAGCAGAAATAAAGCTTATTACTCTATCTCTGGTATTTGAGTACTCTTTTTTCCACCTTGTTGCACGTTTATGTCAAACTATTGACAAGCAACTGGTTAAAGTCAAACTATTGACAAGCAACTGGCTAAAGTCAAACTATTGACAAGCAACTGGTTAAAGCCAAACTATTGACAAGCAACTGGTTAAAGTCAAACGATTGACAAGCAACTAGTTAAAGCCAAATTATTGACAAACGAAACCATTGACAAGCAACTGGTTCAAGTCAAACTATCGACAAGCAAATCTGTGATATTGAGCAGAATTTTTGCTTTTTATAACAAGGCAAAACATGATAACACTATTGATGAGAAACATGTGAGCCACAAGATTTTTCGTGTTAGATGTGTGACCGAGACTCTACAGTTTCTCTGTTCAAGTATATAAGACGATCCTCTGAGGTGGGGGCCATTAAACAGGGTTGGTAGTTATGTGTTACTGAATTGTGTGTGTAAGGATTAAAGAAAGATGGATATACACACATTTATGTATATGTACATACAGACATATAATACCTGTCTGTATATAAACATACATACAATCATGTACATACATAAACGTACATCTCTACGTACGTAAACCTACATGTATACACATAAAACAAACATACACACATATATACACATACCTACACACATATATATACATACACGCACACACATATATACGCATACATACATACACAAATATATATATATATATATATATATATATATATATATATATATATA
>NC_069009.1:6573769-6575280 GCF_001194135.2 Octopus bimaculoides
AATCGTCAGTGCAAGCATAATCAAGACACATAAAAAATGACAAAAAGATCAACATACCAAACTTGTTAAAGCCAAACTATTGACAAGCAACTGGTTATATATATATATATATATGTGTGTGTGTGTGTGTGTGTGTGTCCACAATCGCTTGGCAACCGATGTTTGTGTTTTTACGAGCCATAACTTAGCGGTTCTGCATAAGACACCGATAGAATAAGTATAAAGCTTACAAAGAGTAAGTCCCAGAGTCCCTTTATTCGACTAAAAAGGTGGTGCTCCAGCATGGCCGCAGTCAAATGATTGAAACAAGTAAAAGAATTAAGGAATATATACTTATATATATATATATGCACACACTACACTTGTATTCAGTTCTTAATTTATCACACACACATATACACATGCTCACATGTATACGCATGCATATATCTTCATGCACATACATGCGTACATACATCCATTCAGATATATAAGCATGCAACCATATATTGATCCATGCGTTACAAGCACGCATATACCTAAACATAGAAATCGCGCATAAAATGTATACATACATACATACATACATACATACAACTAAAGGATATAAAAACACCACTCAGCTATATACATTTTTACAATATGGCTTACAATACATTGTATTAGTAAGCTATATTTTCTGTTGCAAAATATATACCATTATCTTGAAATATTTCAAGGTTATTTCATTCAGATACATTTTCAAATACAGCAGTGTGTATCTATGTATGTGTGGGCATCTATATATTCCTGTATGTTATACGTCTATGCATTTGAATGCATCTGTGCTGCGTATTTTTCCACTTTTCCACATGTGTGTGTGTATTTATAGATGTATCGGTGTCGAAATCTGAACGATTTTTGCTAAGTGTTTCATTGACTGGTTGGTGTCAAATATATTTATTTGATTACGTAATATGTCAGAAACACGCTCATACATACATACATGCACGTGCGCCTGTATTTGTACGCATACGTTTGTATGAATACGCTTATATACCTCTCTACCCAACCATCTATGGAAGTATATATATACATATATATTTACATGTGAGCATGAGCGCGCGTGTGTCGATATTTGTAAATGGATGTATATTTATGTGTGTGTGGGCATATGTTTATCTGCCTTATGTATATATTCGTTTATGTTTGTAAATAGCTGTGCATTTGTTTATATGCACAACGCAAAGCATGCGTTTAAATGGGTACAGAGAACAGCACACAGGAAAAACTGCATACATATATATCTACACGCACATACACACGTATGTATATATACGCAGGCACA
Source organism: Octopus bimaculoides (assembly GCF_001194135.2). Lineage (NCBI taxonomy): Eukaryota > Metazoa > Mollusca > Cephalopoda > Octopoda > Octopodidae > Octopus > Octopus bimaculoides. Next base: position 6,575,076 of record NC_069009.1, read on the forward strand.
CATATAAGTACATTCATATTAAGACACAAAACATGCATCTATCTATCTATCTATCTATCTATCTATCTATCTATCTATCTATCTCTCACACACACACATATATATATATACACACAGAATCATACATACATATATATATACGCACAGTATACATATATATATATATATATGTATTTATATATACAATCATACACATATACACACA
>NC_069009.1:6575821-6578109 GCF_001194135.2 Octopus bimaculoides
ACGCACACACACACACACACACACACGTGTATTACAAAAGATTGGTTGAGATCAGAAATTGATAAAATGTCGGTTGATGTTTGTTTTTTTTCTTTCTTTCCATTTCTTTGTTTTTTGTTTTCTTTCTGTATATTTCTTCCTTTTTTCTCGTTTTTGTTGACATCGATAAAACGTATTGCTGGCTATGCTTGCCAGAAAACGTTTCTCTCATCTTTATTGCTGCTGTGTAACGTTTATTAATCTTGTTGTTCTTATTGTTGTTGTAACTTGCTATTTAGTACCACTATTGTCGCTACTTTTGCTGTTATAGTCGTCGTAGCAGTTTTTGTTGTTTTAGTTGCAACTGTTAGTTTAGCGATTGTTGTTACTGTTGCTGTGGAAAATATTACGTTATCGATATTGTTCCTGTTGTTGTTAACGTTGAATGTTATTATTGCCATTGCAAATATTACCTTCTCGAAATTATAGTTGTTGTTGTTGCTTTTGTAGTTGTTGACTTAGCAAATATCCCATTCTTGATGTTCTTGTTGTGACGTAGCAAATATTACATCCTCGAATGTTACCATCATTGTTATACCTTTTTATTGTTGTTACTGTTGTCAGATACTTCTTCCAATGTTGTTCTTGCTGTTGTTATTGTCAATCAAATCAATTATTCTCTTCTTGTGGTTGTTTTTATGTAAGAGTTCTTTTCGCTGCTGCTGCTGCTGTTGTTGTTCACGTAATTCACATCATTACCGCTATTGTTGTTATTATTGTTTATAGTTGTCGATACTGTTGTTGCTGTTGTTGTTGTTATACTTATTGCTGACGTAATTCAGGCCATTATCTCGATTGTTGTTGTAGTTATTGCTGTTGTTAATATTTCTTTTCAATGCCGATGCCACAAATTTCGATGATTGTTGTTCCTGTTACTGTTCGCGTTGCAGTCGATGTTGCAGCTACTGCTCTGTTGTTTATTCCGCTAACATCTTCACTGTTCTTTTCACAATTGTTGTTGTTATTGTAGCTGTTGTTGTTGTTGTTGTTATTATTGTAGCTGTTGTTGCTGTTGTTGTTATTGTTGTTATCGATGTGATTTTTCATTCATCAATATTGCTTTTTCTACTCATCAATTCTCTCAGGGTTAATGCTGTTAGCCTGGTTGTTGTTATTGCCGTAGCTGTCTCTATCATTACTGCTGTTATCATCGCTGAAGTGGTCATTATTGTTGTCATAGCTGTTATAGCTGTTACTGTCATTGATTCTGTCGTTACTGCTTCTGTTATTCAGTGTTGTTGTTGTTGTTGTTGTTGTTATTGTTGTTTTTGCTTAAAAGGCATTTTCCTTTCTTCGATTATGTAAGCTTCATCGATTTCCTGTCAGCTTACATTAAAAACCAGAACAAAATAGATTCCCTACACCTACACCTCAGCCCCCACCTTACTCCTCCGGAGCCAAACTGTTCTTCCGAAAAAAAAATTATTACTATTGATATTATAATTATTATTAATAAGACAATTGATAATAGCATTAACATTAATAATAATAATTATACTGCTACAACTAATAATAATAATAATAATAATAATAATAATATGATGATGATAATGATAATGGGGTATGAGGCTGAAAATAATACCACTAGTAATTTGAACATTAGCTATGATTAAAGAATATATGTGAAAAGAAATATGGAAGCCACACCAGGGATCACAACACAACACACTACCCGATGACCCATCTCCCAACCCTATCCCGCAAAAAACAACTCTGCTAGGAACAGCCCACATCTTGCGTAAGGCTGTATCGATCCAGCAGAACGGCTCAAATAGAACAATTTTCACACGCAACACAAACTCTGTGCAACAAGCACCAAAACATCTAAAACAACATATTTAATGCAACAGGCGCAGAAATGGCTGTGCGGTAGGAAGTTTGCTTCCCAGCCAGGTGGTTCCGGGTTCGGTCCCACTGTGCCGCATCTTGGGCAAGTGTCTTTTACTATAACCGTTTCTGCTATATGATTTCTAGATAGAAGCAAAGAGGAAATAACTCTTCCTGACTAAAGACAACAAGCAGATCTGTAGTATTGAGCAAAATATTTGTAATATATAGGCGTAGGAGTAGCTGTGTGGTAAGTAGCTTGCTTACGAACCACATGGTTCCGGGTTCAGTCCCACTGCGTGGCACCTTGGGCAAGTGTCTTCTACTATAGCCTCGGGCCGATCAAAGCCTTATGAGTGGATTTGATAGACGGAAACTAAAAGAAGCCCGTCGTATATATATATATATATATATATATATAT
>NC_069009.1:6578192-6579596 GCF_001194135.2 Octopus bimaculoides
GCTGGTGTGTTTACGTCCCCGTAACATAGCGGTTCGGCAAAAGAGCCCGATAGAAGAAATACTAGGCTTACAAAGAATAAGTCCTGGGGTCGATTTGCTCGACTAAAGGTGGTGCTCCAGCATGGCCACAGTCAAATGACTGAAACAAGTAAAAGAGTAAAAGAGTAAAGAATAATGATATTTCTGTTTCGGCAAATCAGCACTGAATCTGTCTGAAACGTAATGGAAAATAGGTCAGTTTGAAACCATTGATGTCCAGGTCATAAAAGCAAACATTGAAGGGAACAGTAGTGATTTCCTTTGATTTCTAGAAAGAAGCACAATTGGAAATAACACTTACAACTGACCAAAGACAAAAAAAAATGTTATACAGTGCAATAATCAATAGCACAGCTCAAATAGAACAATCTTCAGACACCCTATGCAACAAGTATCTTAGTAATCTACAAGAGTACAACTTACGCAACATATGCGATACAAGATTAAGGCCCAACAAAATAACACGACTCACAGTATACACACGCACACACACCATATTCACCAGAACAAACACTAATATAACATGTAACAAGAAACTAAAGACAAAAAAATTGGTGCTGAACATCAACAGGAGGAGTATAACACTTCTTCAGTCTCAACAATAATAAAAACACAATGCTCCACACACCTCAGGAACTTGGGAGATACAGCAGAAACTCGACTGAAACCACTAAAGAAAACCTTTTCATAATGATGATAACCTATCAGAATCGCTCAAATACATATGCTATAGAAGACTAAAGCCCAACAAAATAACACAACTCGTTGTACACATAGAGCATACACAACAGGACAAACGGTAATAGAACAAGTAACAAAACTCCTTAACAAAACAAACTAATGCATTATAACAACAGGTGACGTCCTAGATTTAAGAGATGAGGAATTATGTACATTATTTACATTCGACGGATATTTGTCCTCATCTTGTTTGTTGTTAACACAACGTTTCGGCTGATATACCCTCAGCCTTCTTCAGGTGTCTTGGAGAAATTTTCGAACCTGGGTTCTCATTCCTAACGTATTTTTCGACGTTGTTGTTGTTGTTATTATTATTATTATTATTCAGGTCACTGCCTGGGCATATGGCGTAGTGGTTAAGAGCGCGGACTACTAACTCCAAGATTCCGAGTTCGATTCCAGGCAGTGACTAGAATGATAATAATAATAATAGTAATAGTAATAATAATAATAATAATAATACTAACAACGTATCTCACTTCTATTTTCATTCCTCCACTTCACTCTCTATTTCATATCTTATCTAAATCAACTATTGCTTAACCATTTTCTCACACTGTCTCCGATGAAGGGATATAATAGATATCCTGGAAACAGCTGTAAGACCTATTTATAAATGTTCTA
>NC_069009.1:6580174-6580999 GCF_001194135.2 Octopus bimaculoides
TGTATATATATATATACTATCGCCAGTGACTTCATACAGTCGTCTGAATCAAGTTTATGATCCTGTTCAACCCATTACCTCCCATAATTCTATTAACTGGAATTTTTTAAATGAAACTTTGATTTCTAGCATAAAACAGCCTTAGAGACACGCTGGAATGATCAAAATAACATTTCAAAATAACATTTTAAATAGAAATAAGCGAGATATTGGGTGAAAAATTAGCAAACCTCATTTGAATATCAGAGAAATATACCTAGTAGATATAGCAAAAAGGTTAGCTATGTGTAAATATTGACTGATAATTACGAAATTTGTAATTTTTAAGTGATCTCATATGAGGTCACTGGTAGGTAATGGGTTAAAGATGTGGCATGACACAACCAGTGGAGATGCACATAAAAACTACCACAGTCTGGGGGAACGTCTTACAATGTTCACAGAGTATTGAACAGTAATCATGTGGGTATTTTGATACTCAGTGCGAATTATCATGATACAGGTAACCCTTTTCAATTATTCGGACGGTTTCAAGCCCTTATGCCAGCTAGCTTTTCCTTAACTACAACTTTAAACTTTATGCTCTCCAACGCCTTTGACGGTTAACCAATACCTCAACCTGTTCTTGAAAAAAAAAAGAGGAGACATAAAATCGTCAAATTTAGTCCAAACACCCTGTATACAGACACACACACACATAAAAATATGTGTGTATATATATTTGTATATATAAACACATATAAATACACATTTGTAAGCATGTATAAAGGTTGAGTTATATGTGTGTGCGTATATATATATATATATATATATATATATATATAT
>NC_069009.1:6581099-6581858 GCF_001194135.2 Octopus bimaculoides
TATATATATATATATATATATATATATATATATATATATACATAATCTATCTATATATACACACGTACATTAGTCCTAGAAATATATATCAATGAAATTAAGTGTCCACTAATATATTTAGCGTTGTCCCTGCAGGAATTTCATGTCTAGATTTGGAAATTTCAGAAGAATATTTCTCCACCAGTCTGTCTCCCTGTCTTCCTGTTTGTCTGTCTGCCTTGCTGTCATTTGTCTCTCGTCCGCTCTTATGTCATTCCCTGCCTGATTCCCTCTCTATGATATTCTCTCTAATATCGTCTTCACCGGTTTCTCCTTTTTTTCTTCTTCACTACCATCATTAAAATTCTCGGCCGCAAACTCATAGAATCATTACCACCAGCACCACCGCCACCGCCACCACCACAACTTACCACGGCAATCACCATCACCGTTGGCGTCATCGTCATCATCCACAACAATCATCACCGCCACCAACACCATCACCATCGCCACCGTTATCCCCACAGCCAACACCCCCATCTTCATTGTCATTATCATCATCGTCACCGTTAACGTTGTCATCATCATCATCATCATCATCACTATCATCATCATCAACAGCATCATCACTATCATCATCATCATCACTATCATCATCATCACTATCATCATCATCACTATCATCGTCATCATCATCATCATCATCATCATCATCACTATCATCGTCATCATCATCATCATCATCATCATCATCACTATCATCATCATCATCATCATCGT
>NC_069009.1:6583165-6583643 GCF_001194135.2 Octopus bimaculoides
ATAGTTAAATATGTACATATCGTTAAGTACGCAATATATCTCTATTCGTGTATTTACTCACTCACACACACATACGTGTCATGCTATATACATATGAATATAAACATAATGCGTGAAAAGTAATTTTCCTGTTACGAAGAATCTTTAAAATAGGATGATAAAGCAACTAACACTTTGATATGACAGGTATATATCACTCTGGCTATTCTACATGTATACAATATACAGTGTGTATATGCCTGTGTGTATATGCTGCCGGTGCATGTTCGTTTTAATGATAGACCGCGCGCGTAGTGATGGAGTAAGGAGAGGGTATAATTTACTGGCACGTAATAATGTCCGAGTTTGATGACTGCACGTGTGTGAGTGTGTATGTGTTTGTGTGAATGGAGGGGTGTTTGTGAGTCAGTTAGTTTTCGAGAATTGTGTAAAACGCACGCATGCACACAGAAAGACAGACAGACAGACAGACAGACAG
>NC_069009.1:6585427-6586154 GCF_001194135.2 Octopus bimaculoides
AAAGGAGGAGGATATTAAAAATAAATGCCATAGTTATTAAAGAGCTCCACATAAAACCTGTCGAATAAAATAAAATTAATGCATGTGTGTAGATATGTGTGTGTGTGTGTGTATGTATGTGTGCGTGTGTGTGTGTGTGTGCGTGCGTGTATATATTTATATATACATAATCTTACGGTGCCTACTTGCACACACACACATATATATATATGAATGTAGAAAAATATTACTCGTGGCACTCCGTCGGTTACGACGATGAGAGTTCCAGCTAATCCGATCAACGGAACGCTGGTCGTGAAATTAACATGCAAGTGGCTGAGCATTCCACAGACATGTGTACCCTTAACGTAGTTCTCGGGGAGATTCAGCATGGCACAGAGTGTGACAAGTCTGGTCCTTTGAAACAGAGGTACAACAGAAATAGGAAGAAAGAATGAAAGACAGTTGCGGTGAAAGAGTACAGCAGGGTACAGCCCCTGCCGGAGCCTCCTGGAGCTTTAGATGTTTTGGCTCAATAAACACTCACAACACCCGGTCTGGGAATCGAAACTGCGATCCTACGACCGTGAGTTCGTTGCCCTAACCACTGAGCCATTGCGCTTCCACAGAAAAATATATACATATAAATATGCATGTGTCTGCATGCATAGAAATATGTATATGCATATATATATATAGGCACATATATAAACACACACAAACACACACACACACACACACACACACA
>NC_069009.1:6588860-6591960 GCF_001194135.2 Octopus bimaculoides
ATAACACATTTTATGTTTATTCTAACTTGTAAAGGTTTATATTTTTTATCAATTAATATTTTTATGACTACTCTTAAACACTATTTCCAGGATCTTCACTGGTTTTTCGCTGATGGATGGTATCTGGACGCTACTGACTGAAAAACCGAACCTGCCGCTCTAACCCTACTTTTCTAACACGGTCTAACTGAAATTAATCATTACTCATTTTATCCCATTTTAGACCTCATTCTTTGAAACTTGAAAATTATCAAATTACACACAAGAGTGGGGAAAACTTGACTTGGAATCCAACAGAGAAAAGAATATTGATTGTTAGACACCAAAAAAGATCCATATATTTTATTAGCAACCTCAATTGCAATCGGGTGAAAGTTGAGGTAAAATTTCTTGAAAAAGAGGATCTGCTCCTTGACTAAGTTTCGGTCTCTGTCAACTTCAACAACAGCTATGTCGACCAATTGTTACTCCTAAAGATGATGAAACAGTACAAAATGATGACGTAATACTTGCAATGTAATGATTTCAAACAGATAGGGAAAAATAATGAGCAATCAGAAGGTACTCATTTTGCCCCACATAGCAATGTTAAAAATGTTAGTACCCGGTATCAAGTAGCATAGAAGATGGAAAATCATCTTTTCTATCACAGTTCAATATTTAAATTTGTATTTATTAATGATGATTTCAAATTTTGGTACAAGCGCAGAAATTTTGAGGGAAGGAGCTAGTCGATTACCTTGACTCCAGTGTTTAAATGATACTTTTTATCAACTCCGAAAGGAAGGAAAGATAAAGTCGACCTCGGTGGAATTTGAACTCAAAACATCAAGACCGGCGTCCTGTCGATTCGGCCAGCCTTTGTACTTATCACTAGCAACATATATTTATTCAAAATATTCTTTTCGTATTCGTGCACGACTTAGTAAGTATTGAACTCAAGATCGCAAGATCGTGGTTATCGATTCCCGGGCCGGGCAATGTGCTGTGTTCGTAAACATAACACTTCATTTCACCTTACTCCCGTCCACTCGTCTGTAAATTATTAACCTCCACCTCTATCCCACCCCGACGGACTGGCGTCTTGTTCAGGGGTGGAGGGGTAGCGATCTCGGTCACTTATACGTCATGGAAAACAGGTAAAAGCCCCTATTAATTGTAGGGTTGGAGACAGTGCTTATTTAAAAGAGGTTGAACGATTTCGTGTAAGAGATATCGACATGAACCTTGGAAAGCCCAACCAAGGTCATGTTCAGCAGGCATGCTACGCCAGCACCCGTCACTGTAAACGACAGCACTGTAGAAGTGATAGACAGATACGTTTACATGGGAAAGATGGTAGCGAAAGAGAGAAATCTCCTCCTGGAAATCAAGGTTGGGAAACATTGAGAGAGTGAAAAACCTCGTGAGAAGTCCCAAGGCTTCTATGAAAATTAGAAAGATCTTCGAGCTCATTCTACCAGTGATGATTTACGGTAGTAAAATATGGCCTTCCAGCACGACAATTATGAACGCCCTCATTATAGCCGTACGGAAAATGGAACGAATCATGCTCAGCATCAAGGTATTAAAATATAGTAATCACTCGCCATATTGCGGTTTACCTATCGCGCCCTCAGTTCATCGCGGATTTTTTCTGGCTAGTATATATAAATTTATAATGCGGACTCCTCAGTATTTTGTGGGTTTCTTTGGCCGATAGGTGTTTTGATTTTTTTTAGATTTTAACTATTTCTTTGGTAAAATAAGCATTTTCACGCCTAAAAATTAAGAAATTAAATAAAAAATATAGCACAGTACTGTACTGTATAACACAATATAATATTGGTTTCAAATTTTGGCACAAGGCCAGCAATTGTAGGGGAAGGGGTAAATCGATTAAATCGATCCCAGTATTCAACTGGTACTTCTTTTATCGATTTCGAAAGGATGAAAGGCAAAGTCGATCCTAAACGATATTTGGACTCACCTGACAATATATATTGGAACATTGTCGTCATCAAACTTTTTGTTTTAAAAAAATACATAACTTCAAATCTTTAGATGGCGGTTTCAAATATCATGAGAAGTAGAAAATTATACAGGGTGACACACGGGAAAGTAGCCCAGGTTCCGTAGCATAGTGTAAATACCAAAATAAATTTATACACCCGTAAAAGCCCCCAGGCTTTCGTTTGCGAGTGTCATTGTTATTTCGATCGTTTATCACAGCTGTTCAGAAGACATGTGTAGTAATCCACCCGTTTGCTCTTGTCGTCCATTTGTAATTGTTGTACACATGTGAAATGAGATGGTTGCAACTTTAGGCTTTTCAACGGTCGTTGGTGTGACTTCCTGCTTATGTGAGACTGCTGCGCCAGTTTACGAGTTGACTTATTTGGACTTCGAAAAATCCTTTAATGAATGTCCTGAATAACTTCCGGCGTTCGAACTGTAGGGTCTCTTTGTTTTGGGTCATTGTGCACTGACCCCATGGCACGCCGCTTCTTAACCAACATTTCTATCGTTCTCTTTGCCGGTAAGCCTTTATCGGGAAACTTCAGTTCAAAAATTACACGCATTTGCTCAACAGAACCTCTTTTCACATACGATTCCACAATCTCCACTCTTTCCATTATTGAGTACATCAGGTTGCAGAAAAGGCTAGAGACATTCACACACACACACACACACACACACACACACGTGTGTGTATGTGTGTAATGTACGTATAATTGCATAAATCATCACTGAGTTTTACTTTCCCATTCACACACATACACACACACCCTCACATGTACAAACACAGAATGCAAAACACACAAACAAGCACGTACATTCCTACGCACACAATCACACAGACACACACACATATAAACAAACACAATACAAAACACACTCAGTTTCAAACACTACATGCACACACATTCACACTCTCTCTCCAACACCCCTCACCACACCTATTCTTGTCTTTTTAAAATCAATTAAGACTCATTAATTAGAAATGTTTCCGCTTCTTTTTGAAATTTAAATATATTTGTTTTCGATAATACCGCTCAATGTATAAATGAATTAATCAATATAAGTATATATTCCTTGCTATTTGATATATATATATATA
>NC_069009.1:6592192-6593681 GCF_001194135.2 Octopus bimaculoides
CCGTCGTATATTTACACACACACTCACATATATAATTAAAAACAAAATGGAGAAAACGACAAGAAAAAACAACAATGCGAGGACGTGGTACATGCAAAAGTATTAAAAGACGCTCAAGGAAGGAAAGAAAGGTTGTTTTACGTTTCGAGCAAAGCTCTTCTTCTGAAACAGGAGACAGAGGAAAGTCCAAGACGAAAGAAAAACGAAGGAAAAAAATCGTCGACAATCCACGTGTGTTCGAGAAAGAAGAAAGGCTGGAAATAGACGTCACACGAATATAGAAATAACTTCCTGTAATTAAAACCAAGGGTGCGTTGTGTTCCGTTAATAAGTTTTAAAATGTACAGTTAATGCACAAACGAAAAACAGACACAGAATGGCAAGTTAAAAAACATAGTAAATGCACACAAGAACGGAAAACAGACACAAAAGGTCCCCAACTCCTCGTCAGTTGTTGGTGAGTGAGTCTAACGCAATTTCGTGCCTTTAACGATAATATTGTTTCCCAGCTGGTGGCACTTACTTGCAAGAGCTGTAGGGAATACGGGACCGAGAACAGACAAACAATACATAGATAACTAGCGATACAGAAGTGGACATACGAAAATGAATAAATGTAATTCAAGACGAGACAGTTACTGGACGGACAGGGGTCAAAAACGAAACAATATATATATGTGTGTGTTTGTGTGTGTGTGTGTCTCACCCCGCCATCGCTTGACAACCGATGCTGGTGTGTTTATGTTTCTGTAACTTAGCTGTTCGGCAAAAAAGACCGACAGAATAAATAATAAGTTCTTGGGTCGATTTCTTCGACTATAACCCTTAAGTGGTGCTCCAGTATGGCCGAAGTCAAATGACTGAAACAAGTAGAAGAATATATATATTATATAGATGGTAAGTAGTTTGCTTTCCAATCACATGATTTCGGTTTCAGTTCCACTGTGTGACACCTTGGGCAAGTGTCTTCTATTGTAGCCCTGGGCCGACGAAAGCCTTTGTGATCCCCAAAATATTTGTTTCCTTTAAATACTGCTAGATTACGAGGGACATAAATAAACCAGCACCAGTTGTCAAGCGGTTGGGAAGGCGGACAAACAAAAGATGCACAAACACATAACGGGCTTCTCTCAGTTTCCATCTACGTAATCCACTCACAAGGCTTTGATCAACGTGTGATTATAGTAGAAGACACTTGCCCAACGTGCCACTCAGTGGGATTGAACCTGGAACCATGTGGTCTGGAAGCAAGCTTCTTACCACACAGCCATGTGTGTGTGTGTGTGTGTGTGTGTGTGTGATCGACCGTACATACTCAATGTATGTGTCTTGTTTTGTTCGCCAGTTTGCTGCCGTATAGCGCCTGGGGGACAACACCCGAAGGTCATAGACAAGCGAGACAACTCGCCTCCAATCGAATTAAAAAGTGACGGATACCAATATTTCGCCATTTTTGTGGCTTATCAACATCACGTATCTGAATTGAGCC
>NC_069009.1:6593854-6595836 GCF_001194135.2 Octopus bimaculoides
TGTGTGTGTGTGTGTGTGTGTGTGTGTGTGTGTGTCTGAGTGTGTGTGTGTGTGTGTGTGTGTGTGCGTGCGTGAGTGAGAGAGAGAGAACATGTACATGTATGTGTGAGAGAGAGAGAGACAATATGTGTGTGTATGAGTATGTATATATATGAATGTGTGTGTGATTATGTATGTGTGTGTGCATGTGTGAGTGAGTATGTATGTGCGAGCGTGTGTATAAATATATGTATGTATGTATGTATGTATGTACGTACACACTTCGTTTAGGTATTGCAAGATTAATAACCTAGTGTAGAACTCAATATACGTACGCTTGAGACCGAAGTATTGGCTGAGTATACCGCAATAATAAGAAAAAGAGACGACAAGGGAATAAATGATTATCTTAAGAACTTCATTAGCTAACAACTGTTTCTGCTATAACATGCAATGGACTCATAGTTGATATGTGCGTGTGTGTGTGTGTGTGTGTGTGTGTGTGTGTGTGTGTGTGTGTGTGTGTGTGTGTGTGTGTGTGTGTTTGTGCACGCGTCTATGTTCTTTTTCTCATTTTGATTTAGAGTAAATTTTGACCAGCTCCCTGCTGAGTAAGAGGGTTCTAAAAAAAGGCACTCTGTCTTGTTCGTAATCCTTTAAATCTTAAGGCCTTGCAGATTTTTATTGTCGCGGTTATCGCGATCATTTGTAGCGCATGAATTAAGAGTCTGTATTCTCTCTCCAAGATCTCAAGTCCAGACATACTTTGCTCCAAACAAGTTAGCATGTATCATCCCCTAGATCCAATAATAATGGGTATGAAACTGAAAACGTATCTTTGGTATTAGATTCGCAAACTCCTCATCAATAGTCCATACACGTTCTCTATCCCCCATGTTTTTCTAACCACATTGGTGTCTACAGGTCAGCATACCTTTTACTTGTGGTTTCACACAACGATATCTGGCTGTTTGTGTTTTAACTTGATGATTCTTCAGATTTTTAAGTTCCACCAATATCCTTTCAACCCTTCGGTCTCAATATGGTCAACTTCGATAGTAAATGCTTTCTATTTTTCTCATCCTGTTCCAGACTGTTCTGGCCACTGTGTCTTCCCTCTTGGGATGATATCTGGAGGGCATTCTCTGGCAATCTTCAGTTGCAGTTCTGCATTGCTCCCTCTTGTTGTCCATCAATGTTTTCTGTCTTTTATGCAACAAGGATTTGGTGGGGATTTCTTGTCCCTGAATTGCACGGAGGTAGCCTTCGAAGTGGAATGTCATGAATTTCTCGGTACTCTGTGCCAGGCTTTTTATGTGATCAATCTCTTCTATGGTTTGTGTTTTTCATGCCAATTATCCATGTACCGATAAATGCTCAAGCTCAGTGATTAGAACATCTGGCTTACAATCGTGAGGTTGTGAGTTCGATTCCTGGAACAGGCTGTGTAGTGTTCTTGAGCATGACACTTTATTCCATGTTGCTCCGGTTCACTCAGCCATAGAAATGAGTTGTGACATCAGTACTGCCAAGCTTTCCCTTGGATAACATTGGTGGCGTGGAAAGGAGAGGCTGGTTTGCATGGAAGACTGCTGATATTCCATTAACGACCTTGCCAGGACTTGTGCCTCGAAGGAGAACTTTCTTGGAGCAATTCTATGGTCATTCGTGACTGAAGGGAGTCTTTACCTTCTTATCTTGTCCATGTACTATTTTCCATACAATTTTCATCATCCCACTACCAAGTATGACATCACCCCTTCCTTCCTTCTTCATTTATCACCCATTCTTTTCTCATTCATAAACACAAGAGTATTATTATAGTAGATTATCCCGGTAACCATGGGGGCTATGAAAAATACAAAGCTCAGCATCACCACCGGATCATTCTACACATCTGTGTAAATTTTCACGCAATTCCACCCAGCCATTTGACCGTGAATCCCAAGAAACGAAAGAATCGCCCATGTCAAAGTTATATATATATATATATATATATATAT